>NC_045441.1:23847083-23899704 GCF_002776525.5 Piliocolobus tephrosceles | reverse complement strand
GAAGGCATCTGCACCTTTGGTTCACCACAAGCCTCACCACTCCCTAAAGTCTGTCTCGGCTGCAGACTGAGTCCTCAGTGACTGCCATGTTGCAGGGCCCCTGTGCAATAGGGCAGGGACATGGAAGTCTGAGACCACAGAGCACATGGGTGATCACGGCTGTAAACACACAGTCAATCTTCCCCAATTGCCAAGGAGGCTTGAATTTCCTCCAAGGTGCTCCACCAGCTGCCTTTCCCCTGGTAGTGCTCCCAGGCCATAGCTGCTCTCCCCAACCAGTGCGTGCCGGTGTCTTGATTGGATTGAACCCAACAACCCACCCTGTACCAAGGAGTCCTGCAGGTTAACTGCAGCCTATCAACTATTTAAGCACTATTAACGCTAATATTTTCAATAATATTAACAGGAACAAGTATAAACCACCTATTATATTCTAGGCACTCGTCCAAGGGCTTTGCATGTATACAGGACTCCTTCAATGAACCTGGGGTAGACACAATTATTCCCATTTTATAGATGTGGAAACGCACAGAGAAGTACCTTATGCAAGGTTACATGGTGTGTGATTAGCAAGAAAGAGGATGCTAGATTATACCTTTGGCAGAACTGCTCTTGAAGAATCTCTTGACCTGTACTATTGTTTTTAAATACAATGCTGTCATTTTTAAATAAAAATTATTCCTGTTTTGTTTTACTTATTTTTCAAGTTTAGTGATGCATACTTGAAATCTTCCAGTGGTCACATCAATCTGAAATCACTGATTAATTCTAAATGGTCTGCCATATGGCGCTTTCCTGTTCTGTGTCTTTGTGCACACGTTTCTCTCGCATGAAATTATGGCTCTCTCCTCCTCCTCCTCCCATGCAAGTCCTGAGTCACACGTCCTCTGTTCTGGGCAGCTTCTGGTAGCAATTTGCATATGCGTTTTACAGGTGGCACGGCCACATTTTCTGAGACAGTCTTGATTTTAAATATTTGGCCCCATTGTTATACTTTCTCACACCTTGGAGCCAGATTGTGGATCCTTGATTCAGAATATGTCACTATGACATATTTATAGTCCTTTCGATCTCTATCGAAGTTTTACAAAATAATGTACAAGTCTCCTCTATGAGACAGTGAAGTCTTTCAGGGTAGAAGTCATGTTTTTCTCATTGCACACTGCAGCATGGAGCCCACCTTGGGACTTACACATAAGACAAATGGTATGAAGAATATTGCACGAAGTGGACAAAAGAAAAAAAAAAGGAGGAAATCTTGTACCTTTCTAGATCTCAGTTCTATGTCCTTTTCTTTACTTAATAGCACATTCAGTTTCCTTTTTCTCTATCCCTTCAAACCAGCTTTGTTGAAATGATGGAAACTCACTTTGAGGCTGATGACAGCTTTGTGTGTTACCTCCCTAGGCACTTAAGTTTCAGCCAGCATCAAAGGCCTCAACCAGAAGCACCCATATATAAAAGGGCAGTGACCAGAATCCAAAGTAGGTGAGGGAAAGTGTGTAGTAAATGCATAACCACGCTGAGTTTAGAGCAGCGGTTCTGAGCCAGGGGTGATTTTTTCCATCCCTCCTCTCCCACTCCCATCCCCTGGGCAATGTCTGGAGACGTTTTTGGTTGTTACAACTTGGGAAGGGGAAGATCTACTGGCAGTTAGTGGGTAGCAGTGAGAGATCCTACTGCATATCCTATAATTCACAGAATAGCCCCACGACAAAATATTTCCCAGACAAAAATGGAAATATTGCTGAAGCCGAGAAACCCAGGTTGAGAGAGTAGATCGGTTTCCTGTGTGCTGCTTCCAGTGCTGCTGTCACGGTGTTCCACAAAACACAGTGGCTTAAAACAATACAAGTTTGTTATCTTACAGTTCTGAAGGGCAGTATCTGAAATGGGTCTCTCTGGGCTAAAATCAAGGTATCAGCAGGCTGCATTCCTTCTGGAGGTTCTGAGGAAAATCTATTCCCTGCCTTTCTTTGCTTCCAGAGACCACCACATTCCTTGGTTTGTGGCTTCAGTCCTCCATCTTCAAAGCCAGCAACGTTTGCCAAGTCCATCTTAGGTTGGTGTCTTTCAGGGTCTCCCTCATATACCTCCTTCTTCCACTTACTAGGACCTTTGAGATTACGTTGGGTCTACCCAGGTAAGCCGGGATAATTTATTTGTTTTCAGGTTACTTGATTAGCTGCCTTCATCCTATTTGCATCCATAATTTCCTTTTTGCCATGTAACCAGCATGTTCACAGTGTCTGAGTATTAGGATGTGAACATTTTGGGAGGCCACTACTTTGCCTACCATAGAGGATCTTCCCTGGTTAGGCAAGTATTGGCCACAGCTCAGTCCTAAATCAAATGTATTTACTGGCTTTATCAAGCCAGTAAATACATTCATCAAGCCAGTAAATAAATTTGATTTACGATTGAATTGTGGCCAGTACTTTACTTGACCGATGTTCAAGTCATTTCAATAATGCCCAAATACTATAATGTGATTTCATCATAATTAAGTGTGGACCATTCAAACTGTGTAATTGATTTCATTTCCTTTCAGTTAGAGTTACTCACTGACCAAGGCCTGCCACATGACCTCCGATGGCACTGTTTTCTGAGCTGTTAACAGCTCTGGGCTCAGCCACGCCTGCCTCTCACTGTGATTACCAAGTGAGAGGCTTATACACAAGGATTAATAGCCAAATGGAAATCACTATGCCTATTCATTAAGTGCCAGATGCAATGACTTCCAATGCAGAGATAGGAGAGCCCAGAGAGACTTCGCTCTCCTTCCCTGAAAGTTTAAGACACCAGCCTAAATCTGCCCCTCAGTTACAGGTAGAGTGGAGGTGGACAGAAAGAGCCCTGACTAACCTCCCCTGAGAAGGAGGCTTAACCAGGTGTGCTTACCACGGGGAGCAGGGGCATGCGTAAGTGAGTGCACAGGAACATGGACCTTTAAGGCCCAGTAACCCGGCCCACTAATAAAATACGGCCAGGCGGATGCCCTGGGCTCTGACCAATCAATGATCGCTAGACAGTGCTCCCTTAACCCAACTTAGACAATTAGGTGAAAAAAAGACTGGCTGACATGAATTTAGGTAGCCCCAGATTACACTCTTAGGAGGCACGCAGTAACTTGGGGGCCTTGGGCAAAAGTATCATCCACATAACCTCTGCCTGAGATGACTGCCTTCTACAGCCTGCCGGAGCCTGGACTGGGGCTCCACACTGCCATCCTAAAACCTGGTCTTCCAGCCCACTTCAAGCAGGGTAGGTGCCTACAAACTAATATTCCCTGGAACATACAATGATCCTTATTTTAGGAGGACAGCAGGAACACAGCTATCAGGTTGGTGCAAAAGTAATTGAGGTCTTTGCCATTACTTTTCATGGCAAAAACCACAATTACTTTTGCAACAACCTAATACAGTTTGCAGGCATGCTCCAACTCTTGACAGGAAGACCCTAGTGCTGCCTTGGCATGGAATGGAGACTGTGGTGCTGTTGTCCTTGACCTTGGGGTGTCACATGAGCCCAGATAAATATTCTCCTTTAGAAATGGCAGTATTTAGCCGGGCGAGGTGGCGGGCACCTGTAGTCCCAGCTACGTGGGAGGCTGAGGCAGGAGAATGGCATGAACCCGAGAGGCGGAGCTTGCAGTGAGCTGAGATCTGGCCACTGCACTCCAGCCTGGGCGACAGAGCGAGAATCCGTCTCAAAAAAAAAAAAAAAAATGAAATGGCAGTATGATTTATTTAAAAGAAAGTGTATAATGAACATATGCTTCAAATGAAAGAATCACGATGATACTGTCAGGGCTCAGCCTGTTAGGCTAATGCCCTGTGGGGAGGTAGCTTGGAAATTGCTTTTAGGATGAGAATGGGCCACACAGAGTAAAGAAAGTGTGCCTGCTGGCAGCCGGAGGTCTCCTGTCTCTTCGCCTTCAATGTGCATGTGCCTAGGATGCTGGCTACAGTTGGCAGGGCTGTCGTTAGTGAACGCTGTTGCTGGATGCTGACCTCAAGGACTGTCTGGGCCTGGAGAGTGGGCTACGGCCCCAAACCTCTCCGAATTCCTGTCGTATGGTGCTCTATGGTGAGCCTGTTCCTCTCACCTTGATGATGTAAGAACCTAAATCACTCAGTCCCTCAGACAGCGCCCGCAGAGGTGCATTGGCTGCAGCCTCCACAGGGCCACCAGGGCAAATTGTTCCATTTGCTTTCTTGTTTTCCTCTGGATCAGTTCCAAATCTTTACCCCCTCCCCATCCCCACCTCACTCTGTCCCTTTCTCAACACAGACTCTACTTAAAAAAAAACAAAAAAACAAAAACTTGTCTGGGCATGGTGACTGATGCCTGTAATCCCAGCACCTTGGAAAGCTAGCTTTGAACCTAGGAGTTTGAGACCAGCCTGGGTAATAGGATGAAACCTGGTCTCTACAAACCATAGAAAAAATGAGCTGGGCATGGTGGTTCACACCTGGAGTCCCAGCTACTTGGGAGGATGAGGTGGGAAGATCACCTGAGCCTGGGAGGTTGAAGCTTCGGTGAGCTGTGATTGCACCACTGCTCTCCAGCCCGGGCAATAGAGTGAGACCCTGTCTCAAAAAATAAAATCCCAACACAAAAAACCCCTTGAGAAATGATCTCCCTCAGCTTTCTTTACGAATTAATCTGCCTCGAAATCACCCTATCCCTTCCTCTTGGTGCAGAAACTAAAATACATCCCAGTTCAAGATCTGTGCTCCCCAGGAGACTTGATCCCCTCTTCTTCCTCCCTTGCCCCAACACTTTATTCTGACACTCATATGTCATCAAAATGTGCCAGGAATCTCCATTAAATGGTAGACTGCTGAAGTCTCCTCTGCCCTTGACTGTGGTCCATCTCTCTCTGGTGACATCCCCTTTCTCCTTCATTCTCTGCCATGCAGCTTTTAGAAGTTGTTTACCTTCTCATCTACCACTCAACCTGAACCAGAGCCACTTGCCCTCTGCTCCCTCAACTGCCAACACCACCGGTGATCACATCTACTGTCTTTAAACCGTGGATTTTCATGCTGTGTCTTCCCAGTTTCCTGCCCTTTTTACGACATTGACCACTCTCATCTTCTTGACTCTATGTTACAGCTTCCAAGACACCCTACACTCCCAGTGCTGCCCTTTCAGCTTTGCCTGTCACTTTCCCATCTCTTGCCTGGGCTCCTCTGCCCACCATATTCATGATGTTGCTCAGGGTTCTCCCCTTGACACTTGCTTTTCACAGTCTTTGCCTACTCTCTGTGATCTTAATGGCCTCCATGCTGTTGACTCCCAAACATTTATCTTTGTGTATTGCATCTCCCTGAGCTTTAGATTTATACATTCAACTGTCTGCTGAACACATTGGTATATTCCATCAGCTTCCCCAAATCAAAAACTGAATTCATAAACTCCCTTTATTCCCCAAACTGGCTTTTATTCCTCATTTTTGCTGCAAAATCACCATCCACCTAAGTTTCTCCTGCTCTGTTGTCCCTCAACATCCAGTCAGTCACTAGATCTTGCCACTTTTGTCTCTTGTATATTTCTGGCAACTGTCACTTCTCTCACACCCTATTTCTGTGGTCTCAGTTAGGCTCAGGATCCATGGCCTGTCACTGGGGCCATGACAGTGACTTCTCACTTAGGGTCCTGTGTGGCTGGCTCCTGCAGTCTTCTCCAGACTCCAAGTCTATAGCTCAGATCTTGCCTTCTGTGCCCCAGTGGCTTTAAGGGGACTATCTTTACTCTCCCCACTTTTAAGACTGGCAATTCCCTCCACACACCTTGTTTCAGTGCCTATTCATTTGCTGACTGGATTCCTTATGTTGATGTATTAGTTTGCTAATGCTGCTGTAACAAAATACCACAAACTGATTGGCTTAAAACAATAGATGTGTATTCCCAAACAGTTCTGGAGAGTAAGATTCTGAAATCAAAGTGTCAGCAGAGCTGTGAGTCTGTTCTTGCACTACTATAAAGAAATACCTTAAAGTGGGTAATTTATAAAGAAGAGGTTTAATTGCTCATGGTTCCATTGACTGTTCAGGAAGCATAGTGGCTTCTGCTTTTGCAGAGGCCTCAGGAAACTTAGCAATCATGGAGGAAGGTGAAGGGGAAGCAGGCACACCTTACATGGCCAGAGCAGGAGCAAGAGAGAGAAGTGGGAGGTACTACATACTTTTAAACAATGAGATCTTGTGATAACTTACTCACTATACCATAACAAAGGGGATAGCTCTAAATCATTAATGAGAACTCCACCTCCATGATCCAATCACCTCCCGCCAGACTCCACCTCCAACACTGGAAATTGCAATTAGACTTGTGATTTGGACTCGGTCACATATCTAGACCATATGATTCCACCCTGCCCTCTCCCAAATTTTATGTCCTTCTCGAATTTCAAAATACAATCATGCCTTCCCAACAGTCCCCTGAAGTCTTAACTTATTCCAATGTTAACTCAAAAGTCCAAAGTCCAAAGTGTCATCTGAGACAAGGCTAGTCCTTTCCATCTATGATCCTGTACAATAAAAAACAAATTAGTTACTCCCAAGATATAATGGGGGTACCGGCATTGGGTAAATACTACCCTGGGGGTACAGGCATTGAGTAAATACTCCCAAAAGGGAGAAGGTGGTCAAAATAAAAGGGCTACAGGCCCTATGCAAGTCCAAAACCCAGCAGGGCTGTCATCAAACCTCAAAGTTCCAAAATAATCTCCTTTGATCCCACGTCTCACATTCAGGGCACACTGGTGCAAGGAATGGGCTCCCAAAACCTTGGGCAGCTCCAACCCTGTGGCGTTGCAGGGTTCAGCCTCTGTGGCTGCTCTCAAGGGCTGATGTTGAGTGTCTGCAGCTTTTCCAGGTAGAGTGTGCAACCTGCTGGTGAATCTATCATTCTGGGATCTGGAGGATGATGGCCCTCTGTTCACAGCTCCACTAGGTAGTGCCCCACTACCCAACCCCACATTTCCTGTCTGCACTGCCCTAGTAGAGGTTCTCCATGAGGCTCTGCCCCTGGAGCAGGCTTCTGCCTGGACATCCAGGCTTTTCCATACATCCTCTGAAATCCAGGCAGAGGTTTCCACACCTCAATTCTTGCACTGTGTGCACCTGCAGGCTTAACACTATGTGAAAGCTTCTAAGGCTTATGGCTTGCACCCTCTGGAGTGGCCACCTGAGCTATAAATTGGTCCCTTTGAGCAACAGCTGGAGCTGGACTGGCTGGGATGCAGAGAGCAGTGTCTGGAGGCTGTGTTTGGCAGTGGGGTCCTGGGTCTGGACCAAAAAACCATTCAGTCCTCCTAGGCCTCTGGACCTGTGATGGGAGGGGCTGCCACAATGTTCTCTGAAGTGCCTTCAAAGCCTTCTCCTCATTGTCCTATCAGCACTTGGCTTCTCTTATGCAAATTTCTGCATCCAGCTTAAATTCATTCCCAGAAAAGAGGTTCTTCTTTTCTACCACATGGCCAGGCTGAAAATTTTCCAAAGTTTTACACTCTGCTTCCCCTTTAAGTATAAGTTCCAGTTTCAGGTCATTTCTTTGCTCATGCATGTGCACATAGGCTGTTTGAAGCAGTTAGGTCACATCTTGAAAACTTTCTTGGTTAGAGATTTTTCTGCCAGATACCCTAAATCATCACTCTCAAGTTCAAGGTCCGACAGATCCTTAGCTCTTTGGTAACATGTAAGTGACATTTTCTCCAGTTGCCAATATATTCCTCACCTCTGAGACCTGGGCCTCATTGTCCACATCACTATAAGTATTTTGGTCACAGCCATTCAGTAAATCTCTAGGAAGTTCAAACTTTCCCTCATCTTTCTGTCCTCCTCTGAGCCCTCCATACTCTTCTAACCTCTACTCATTACCCGATTCCAAGGTTGATTCCACAGTTTCAGGTATCTTTATAGCAATGCACCACTCCAAGTACCAATTTTCTGTATTAGTCTGTTTTTGCGTTGCTATAAAGAAATACCCAAGACTGGGTAATTTATAAAGAAAAGAGGTTTAATGGCTTACAGTTTTGCAGCCTGTACAGGAAGCATAGTGGCTTCTACTTCTGGTGAGGCCTCAGAAGACTTATAATCATGGCAGAAGGCAAAGGAAAAGCAGGCATGTCTTCATGGCCAGAGCAGAAGCAAGAGAGAGAGTCAGGAGGTGCCACACACTTTAAAAAAAAAAAACAGATCAAGAGCACTCTCCTACTATAAAACCAGTACTAATGAGGAATGGTACTAAAGCACTCATGAGAACTCTGCCCCTGTGATCCAATCATCTCCCACCAGGCCCTACCTCCAACACTGGGAATTACAATCTGACATGATTTTGGGTGGGAATATAGAGCCAAACCAAATCAATGACCATGCTCATGCTCCAGTTTGTGGTTGCAGGCAATGCTTGGTGTTCCCTGGTGTGCAGCTACATAACTCTAATTTCTGCCTCCATCATCACGCAGCATTCTCACTGTATTTCTGTGTCTTCACGTGGCATTCTCCTCTCTGTGTGAGTCTCTGTGACTCTTCCTTTCTTATAAGGACACCAGTCATATTAGATTAAGGTGCACCCTAATGACTTTATCATTCTCAGGTACCAGGGTTAGGATTTCGGCATATCTTTTTGGAGACACAATTCAACACCTAACAGTTGGGAATATCTTTCTTACATTTATTTGCATGCCAAGTTCTTTGTTAAGATTCAGATCTCCTCTCAGGTTTTCTTTCCTGCAGAAAGAATTCCCAAGATGCCTTGCTCCCATTTCCATCTTGGTGGCACCATCATATCACATTGAAGTTATTTTTATATGCCTTCTCCCCTGTTGGACTACTAGCCCCTCAAGGCCAAGGATATTCATATATGCCTAGGGCAAAGTCTGGTGTCTAACAGATGATATTCAAAGCAGAATTTAGATTTTGTGTGTGTGTACTTTAAATCTATTTTTTCTTTCTTGTGAGTTCTTGTTGCAAAGAGAAAATTCATGTTTTCCAAATCATGCCTGAGGGCACCCGAAAAAGATCCATTGGCATGTAGAAATAATACATTAGAATATCTATTTACATATTTTATATCTTCCTTTAAAAGCTTTTTGTCAAATGTGTTTTATAATGTTTATATTATATTTGTACATAGTACAGATATAAAATATAGAAATATTAATAAGTAATCAATAACATTAGTAAATACAAATACTGGCACATGCTAACATACATCGCTATGTTTTCCTTTTAAATGACAACAATTACTAATTTAAAGTGGCTTCACCAAGGTAGGCAAAAAAATCACATTTGCAAAAACACTCAGTACTCTGGCTCATATTCAAATGACCCATCCTCTTCTCTGACCCATCAGAGCTTCAACTCCTGTTGTACTGAGCCTTTGGTTTTAAAAAATTAACATTTTCCACTCTAGCCTAGGCTATAGAGAGAGACCTCAGCTCAAAAAACTAATAATGTTTAAGAATGCATGAGACTTAACACCTCCAGGGATGCTTTCATAAAATTTTTATTGTTTAAAATGTCAAACATTTACACAAATAGCGGATTAGTAAAATAAACCACTGCGTGCCCACCACCCAGCTTCAGCAGTGAACACCTAGACAATCCTGTTTCAGCCACTCCCTACTCCCACCCCTGCATCAGTTACCCCTCCTCCCACACTAGGATTTTTCAAAAAGCTTTATTGAAGTATGATGTACATACACATGTATGCATATACACAGGCACAGAAAAGCATATGCTATAAAATTAAAGCTCAGTGAATTTTCATAACCAAAAACCATTTGTGTAAATGCAAACCCCAGATGCCCACCTCGTCCTATCTACTGGCCACTGTCTCCACCCTCCATCCCATTCTCCTCACCTCAACAGCATGGGTTTGTGATTTTCTTCTTGCTTTTGTACTTTATGTAAATGAAATCATACTCATCCTGTATTATTTGAAGCTAATCCCACAATAATATCATTGTATTCATAAATATTTCAGTATGTGTCTCCAAAAGATAAGAACTTTTAAAAAATGACCACAATACTGTTACAGAATTAGATTTCTACCCTCTGTATTTCCCTATTCAATCTTGGCTGCCACAATCAGACAGACAGAAAGTGTAAGGTCCCTTTTATCTTGCATCTGCAGGGGAAACCTTAGCAGCAGATAGTAATTATTCTAGTCTGTCAAAGAGATGCAAATATAATTGAATTTTTAAAGACATGTGTTGTTAATACCAACATATTACTATCTCTGGGAATGAGTGGAGGAGATCGTTGTGAGGGTCGTTTACAGCCGGCAGTGTAGGTTGGGGCATGGGACAGGTTGTTTACTGTGCCATGTTCTCCTCTGCCCCTTCGTGAGGTTTCAGACACACCAGATTCAACAATGACAGGGCTGGGAATGAAACGTCTCCACTCACACCTTTGCTGGTTGCTGATGTTTATTCTGTAGTGTGTTTCTCCTAAGGCAGTTACAGAAAGTCCTCTTTGGGGAATTGGAAGAGCTGGAACTGGGGAAAACTGACCCTGGTTATGACTTCAGGTGAGGATAAATCTGCTTGTCCTGCTGTCCTTGATGACTGACTGCACTGTAGAGGAAGAATGTATCTTTTGAGCATTCATGTCAAGGATCCTTGACTGCAGATGCCAGCTGCAATCAGGGCATCTTGTAGAATGTATGGGTAAAGCAGAGATCTGCTGAGGTCCTTCACTTGTCAGAGGCGTAAGTGCCCTTGACTCAAACGCTCCAGCACCCTGCCTCTGGAAGCTTCCAAAGCCGTTGCCCTAATGTTGGTTCTATTCTAAGTCCACGAATGGAGGAGCCTCTTGTTCCAGTCATGTCAGCCTGTGGAACTCAGTTCTGCCAGATTTTCACAGAAAATGCAATCACACTAGCATTGTGTGAGCTATTGGCGTAAGGCTGAGAGTGCAAGTCAGAGGCCACACCACCTCCCAGACAGCCTCCTCCAGCTCCAGCCTTCTTCCCCCACCAGAGAGAACCTAGGGGCTCATTTCCTCAGGAGCAAACACGTTCCTCTCTTCCCCAGAGTGAGTCATCCCGCTGTCTTCCTTTCCAAATCCTCTGCTACAAGCTCTCAGCCAGTTTTCAGACCGACTTGTCAATGATTCATATTCAAATATTACAGAAGTCATAATAAGTGGTCAATCAATATTTCCAGAATTAAACTCTCCCTGCAGGTTGGCTATTAAAAGAGGAAAGAAACTAACATTAGCTGGGTGCTGTTATATGCCAATTATGATGCTACAGTCTCTCACAAATAATATCTCACTTAATTCTCGCAACAACCTTGTGAAAAAGGCAGTATTATCCCTAGTTGGAAAGATAAGGAAACTGGCCAGGTGCAGTGGCTCATGCTTGTAATCCTGGCATGTTGGGAGGCCGAGTTTGGGGGCAGATCACTTGACGTCAGGAGTTCGAGACCAGCCTGGCCAACATGGTGAAATCCCTTCTCTACTAAAAATACAAAAAATTAGCCAGATGTGGTGGTGCACACCTGTAATTCCAGCTACTCAGGAGGCTGAGGCATGAGAATCACTTGAGCCCAGGTGGCGGAGGTTGCAGTGAACTGAGATTCTGCCATTGCACTCCAGCCTGGGAGGCAGAGCATGACCATCTCAAAATAAATAAATAAAAGGAAACTGATACTTAGAGGGATGAAGTGATTTGCTGGAGGTCATCCAGTTAGTAACTGAGGACAAGCGCTCAAGTCTCTGTTCTCACAGTCTTACACAGTAGTTGTATCACTGTGGATAACTTTGTCCAGCCCAGGATGCTTGGAATGCTTCCACAACATCCCCTCTGAGTGGGGGTCCAGTCTTGACTTCTATGTCTATGAGGGTAGGGCGCTCACCTATTTGAGAAGCCCCATTTCACTTGTGAAGAGGTCTGTAGCTAAAAACATCTGACTTATATTGAGCTGAGTTATAACTCTTTGAAATACTATCACTTGGTACCTACTCCTTCTCAAAAGATAACAAACACAAAATAAGATCACACAGGGCATGGTGGCTTACGTCTGTAATCCCAGTACTTTGAGAGGCCGAGGAGGGAGGATCATAAGATCAAGAGATAGAGACCATCCTGGCCAACATGGTGAAACCCTGTCTCTACTAAAAATACAAAAATTAGCTGGCTGTGGGGGCAAACACCTGTAGTCCCAGCTACTTGGGAGTCTGAGGCAGGAGAATTGCTTGACCCTAGGAGGTGGGGTTGCAGTGAGCCGAGATCGTGCCTCTGCACTCCAGCCTGGTGACAGAAAGAGATTTCGTCTCAAATAAATAAATAAATAAATACATAAATAAGATTACTTTTTAATATGTGAGAAGAGTCTTGTGTTCTCAAGACCAATATGACAAGTATTCCAATCCTACTAACACTCCTGAAACTTACATAAGCATACCACTTATGAGCAGATAAGGATTGCTGATCAATCAAATAATTCAATGATAACCAAAAGATGGGAGTTCTTCATTAGATATCAAAGTAGACAAGTGGTATTTTTTTGACTCAACATTCTTTGCTTTAGGAAATCACCTCTTTCCATGTGGGCTTGAGAGATCTGTCAATCATATTGCCTCACCCTCTTGGCAGATACGGGATGCCACTCAACTTAGGATGGCCTCTCAGAATAGTCCCTTCTCAGGCACTGGGCTGGGTGCTAAAAGCTGGGGTATCTTACGGCTCAGGCCAGTCTCATTTTCTTTCTTTATCTACTCTCAATCCTTAGGTGATGTCCAGTCCCACGGCTCTAAATATTATCTAAATGTTAGTAACTTGCATTATATATATATATATATATATATATACTGTTCAGTATTTCTCCATGGCTGTCTAACAGGCATCTTACATTTAGCATGTTTGAAACTTAGCTCTCTGACCTGGTGTGTTGGCTTACACCTGTAATCCCAGAACTTTGGAAGGCTGAGGTGGGAGGATCGCTTGAGATCAGGAATTTGAGATAAGCCTGAGCAACATGGTGAAGTCCTGTCTCTACAAAACATACACCACTGGGTGTGGTGGTACACACCTGTAGTCCCCCTGTTTGGGAGGCTGAGGTGGGAGAATTGCTTGAGCCCTGGAGGTCTAGGCTGCAGTGAGCTGTGATGGTGCCACTGCACTCCAGCCTGAGTGATAGAGTGAGACTCTTTCTCAAAAAAATAAGTAAATAAATTAAACTGAGCTCTCTATATCCACCTCACTCAATGTATGCCTCTCATAATTTACCACATTTTGATGAGCAGCAACTTCATTTCATCACTTGGAAAAACTCCCAGAAATCACCTTGAAGTCTTCGCCTTCTACACACAATCTATGAGCAAATTCCACCTCTAGCTTCAAAATATGGTCCAAATTGTACCTCTGTAGATTTCTTGAAATACTGTGATTTTGCTGGAAACCATGATGACAATTGCGTCCACAGCATCAGATAGGAATCTGATTCCCCGACCCTCCCTTGTTCTCTGAGGAAGAGAAAAGCAGCCCCTGAGAACTGGGATCTGCCTGGCACTCACACACAGAGCACCTACATCAGACAAAGCCCCTCTGTGACTATGATGGATTAAGACAAAAACAAAAACATTGTCCAAATGCAACAGTGACCAAACATCTTCCTAGCCTGGTTAATATGAATGATTACTGCTTCTTTACCAGTCAAATTTTCAGCCTCACTCTCTTCTTCCCACCTTCAAGATAAGAAAGATTAAGATACATAGTTATGGATTAGCCTGATGGCACCCAAAGCCCCCACTTCCTTATTCCCCACTCTCAAATCACTTGACAGAACCCTAAACCCTGCAGTAAGTCACACCCATTTTTTTTAAACTGAGACATTCCACACTTCTCCTTATTGCAACAAATCAATAAAACTAAACTACAGACTGGTAGCCTTTGTCTGTAGGACACTCATACCCCTACAATTTAATCTCTGCACAACATCATGTAGAAACTTCTAAGGCATCAGAACACATCACTGTCCTGCTGAACACCTTTCCATCGCATCCTGCCTTACTTAGGGCAAAGTACAAAGTCCTTATTACAGTCTATAAGGCTCTAAATGATAGCGAACCCCAAACCCCAAACCTCATCTTATACTACTCCCTTCTTTGTGCTTGATTTTTTAGAAGCAATGGTTTTCTTGCAGTTTCCTAAGCATGATGAACAACTTCCAATCTCGAGGGCCTCCATACTTGCTGTTTCCTAAATCTAGATTACTCTTTCTCCAGATGTGGATATTCACAGAACTTACTTCTCACTTCCTTCAGGTTTTGGCTTAAATATCAATATTACATTTCAGAGAGGCTGTCTCTGCCATCCTATCTGGAAAGCACCCCTCACAATGATACCTTATTGCCTTACCATACTTTTTTCTTCTTTATTTTATTTTTATTTATTTATTTTTTTGAGACAGAGTCTTGCTCTGTCACCCAGGCTAGAGTGCAGTGGCCGGATCTCAGCTCACCGCAACCTCTGCCTCCTGGGTTCACGCCATTCTCCTGCCTCAGCCTCCCGAGTGGCTGGGACCACAGGCGCCCACCACCTCGCCCGGCTAATTTTTTGTATTTTTAGTAGAGACGGGGTTTCACCGTGTTAGCCAGGAGGGTCTCGATCTCCTGACCTCGTGATCCGCCCGTCTCGGCCTCCCAAAGTGCTGGGATTACAGGCTTGAGCCACCGCGCCCGGCTCTTCTTTATCACATATGTCATCACATGACATGTTACCTTTCAAAATCTTAAGCTTCAAGAGGCAGAAGAGTGATTGTTGTCACTGCTGTACCCCCAGCACTAGAGCAGTATATGCCACACACATTAAATGTAGGTTTATTGAATAAATGAATTAATAAATAAATCTGAAGGTGGGCACATGGACTAAGCTAGGCCGATAAGAATCCTTCCATGAGATACCTTCCAGGGGCACTGGGAATAGAAAGCCCCTCTTCTTTTGTCAATCACAATTCAAGGGGCTAAATTTGAGACTGCCAGTGGCCTTCTTGTCTACCGGGGGTGGGGTGGGGAAAGTGCCACTGAGAGTGAAGCCAGCATTCTGAGGGAACAAGGTGGAAGGAGGGCACAAGACAGCCCTGATAACATCGATTGAGCCCCTGTATTCAGCTGGGTTTAATGCAGTTCTACTACAGACTGTCCAATTATTTGGATCAATAAATGCTATTTTATTGCCTAAGTAAATTTTTTTTTTTTTTTTTTTTTTTTTTAGCAGAGTCTCACTTTGTCACTCAGGCTGGAGTGCAGTGGCATGATCTCAGCTCACTGCAATCTCAGGTGATTCTCATGCCTCAGCCTCCTGAGTAGCTGGGTTCACAGGTGTGCGCCATCATGCCTGACTAAATTTTATATTTTTAGGAGAGGTGGAGTTTTGCCATGTTGGCCAGGTTGGTCTTGAACTCCTGGCCTCAGGTAATCTGCCCGCCTCAGCCCCCCAAACTTCTGGGATTACAAGCACGAGCCACCATGCACAGCTATTGCCTAAGTGAATTTAAGTCACTTGAAGCAGAAGGAGTTCTAATTAATACAGACACTTTCCTAAGGTATGACTTGCGGGTTTGACTATGATATTCCAGGTACATCCAAATGACAGCACAGGGCAGAACAACATGCCTTTATCTCTGTTTTTTAGACTTCACACTTCTGTGATCACAGCCTGAGATGGTGTTTGTCTATTGGCCAGCATGTCACAATGTTGGTGCCTATTGAGCTTATTCTACAGAGGTACCTTGTTTCCCGAAAAAAAAGAACTCCCCCTTTACATTTTGTGATGGCTAGATGGTTTTTCTTTATTGCTTAGGTGACTATTTCTGTGAAAGAATGTCAGTGATATCACCTGCAAGACTGGTTCTACATTCAACAGAGGAAGAGTATCAGTATGCTGGACCTTTGTCTGAGAGAACAAATTCAGATTGACTTCTATGCAGGTCTTAGAAAATGCCCAATGGAGGGGAAATGTCAATGTGAGGTCCAAGAATGGATACGTAGTTCATCCACTTCTCCATGCACACTATCATCCCATTCATTTACAGAAGCATTGTTTCAGAATTATCTTAATTATTTGCCTGAGGCTTTCATAAAACAAAGATCATTGCAAGATACAGTCATTATTGCATTATCTCTGCAAGACACAGTAAAAATATTATTGCACTCACCATCTATTACATTTCCTGGTGTTAACTAAGTAAACTCTCACAGGAGAAATGACATTTAAAATTAATACAAGAAAACACTTGGCTTCTCCTGAAGAAATGGAGTGCTTTCTCCTTGTGGTATTAAAAATAAAGTAACTGATTCTGCTCGCCTTTCACATTGTCTCCTGGGAAGTTCAAGGTCAGTCTTCTTTTTTTGTTTGTTTGTTTGTTGAAGCTTAACTATAGACATTCTCTTGGCTCTGAGGAGGATGTCTGTACATTTCATTAACTTTTTGCTTTGACTCTAATCTCCTAATTTTAATAGTATTTTCCCCAAATCCTGTCTTTATTTTTTCTTTTTTAAATCATAATTTCATTGAGTATGTTCTTGTCAGTATGACCTAATTTTGTGCATGTGTTTATAACAAAGTCCTGTCGGCTGGGTCCAGAGTCCTAACACAGCCTTAATCATGAGGAACTAGATAATAGCTCTTGGACAAATTAAATGATCTCCTGAGATCTCATTTTCCTCACCTGAAAAATGAGGTCATTGGGTTCTTTTAGCCCTAATCTCCTCCTTAATTGGATAGAGACCCAGAGCATTGATGGATTTCATTTTCTTCATAGATGTACACACAGGCATCACCAGACTGTCCCTCATTCCTGCAGTGATGTAGCTCTTAGCCAGGAGACTCACATTTGCTTTAGAGTTTTGCTCAGTTTTTAGTGGAATGCATCTCTTACCATCTGCATTAGTCTTCTCAGGCTTCTGTAACAAATTTTCACAAACTAATTGGCTTAGCCAATAAAAATTTATTCTCTCAATCTGGAGGTCAGAAGTCTGAAATCAGTATCACAAGACTGAAGTCAAGGTGCCAATAAGACTGAGATCCCTCTGCAGGCTTTGGGGAGAATCTATCCCTTGCCCCTTCCAGCTTCTAGTGGCAGCCAGTATTCCTTCATTTATGGCTACTTCACTCCAGTCTCTGTGGCCACATTGCCTTCTCCTCTTCTCCATGTGTTCTCTTATAAGGGCACCTGTGATTGCATTTATGACCCACCTTCATAATCTAGGATAATCTCCTCATGTCAAGATCCTTAATATAGTCACATCTAGAAAGACTCTTGGTCCTTACAACATTTACAAGTTCTAGTGGTTAGAACCTCATATTTTTGAGCTGACTTCACCATTTTATACCAGCCTTGTCAATGCCATGAGCAAGGAGAGGAGATAAGTGGTTGCAGTGGCATTTCAGCCTCCGAATCATAGCTATGACCTTCGTAAAATCAATCATAGAGATGGATGTCAATGGGGATGGCTCCAACATTTTTAAATGCATTGAACTTTTTCAGACAAAGAAGATAGAGAGCAGGTCTATGGATCTAGGGTCTAAGCTTCTTGTTCAGTACACAATGAAACCCTCAATGCCCCAGCACCCTGCTAGAGACAGGAAACATGACCTGTTCAAAGATCTTTTGTTCTTTTTTCTTCTAGGTCATTATTCTGAGTGAGGGTGGTATGGGAGGGAAAAACTGCAGAAGCAACTGAAAACCTTTCACAGGCAATGTTTTACTGGAAATGTAAAGTTCTCAGATCCATGTTCTACCAGCTCCCAAGGTTTTTGGCTTTTGGCTTTCTGCTGTCTCTCTCTCTCTCTCTCTTCCTTTTTCTGTGCATACATGGCTGATAGGTAAGATTGTTAATAAACTGTTTTGATTTAAATACATTAATTCAAAGTCCCACTCTCAAAACTCATTATGTGGTTTTTCTCTGTATGAAACTGGCAAGTCACTGCACGTTTCTAGACTTCACTTTGCTCACTTGTAACTTGAAGGGGATGAGTAGTGAGGGGACAGGCAGGAAGGGATGTGCAGTGTGATGAAGACTGCATCATGTAGTAGAACAGCCCATGCTTCAGAGCCAGGCAGACTGGAATTAGAAACTTGGCTCTGACACTCTGCTAGTAGGGTCCTCTGAGCAAGTTGCTTTTCTCTCTGAGTCGCAGGCTCCTCATCTGTAAAATGGGGATATCAATTGGTATGAGGATTCATGGAGGTAAAATGTCCTGTATAGAGCCTACACATAGGCATTCTCTGTTATTTATATCTAAATCTAGAACTATCAAGGATATAGCTAGCTAGCTAGCTATAGGAAAATTATGTGTGTGTATATATATATATATATATAAGATGCCCATAGGTAATATCTATCTATCTATCTATCTAGCCATCTGATATAGTTTGGCTGTGTCCCCAACCAAATCTCAACTTGAGTTGTATCTCCCAGAATTCCCACATGTTGTGGGAGGGACCTAGGAGGAGGTCACTGAATCATGGGAGCAAGTCTTTCCCATGCTATTCTCATGATAGTGAATACATTTCACGAGCTCAGATAGAGTTCTCGGGGGTTTCTGCTTTTGCTTCTTCATCATTTTCTCTTGCTGCCACCATGTAAGAAGTGCCTTCACCTCCCGCCATGATTCTGAGGCCTCCCCAGCCATGTGGAACTGTAAGTCCAGTTAAACTTCTTTGTCTTCCAGTTTTGAGTATGTCTTTACCAGCAGTGTGAAAATGGACTAACACAGTAAATTGGTACTGGGGTGTTGCTGAAAAGATACCTGAAAATGTGGAAGCAGCTTTGGAACCAGGTAACAGGCAGAGGTTGGAACAGTTTGGGGGGCTCGGAAGGAGACAGGAGAATGTGGGAAAGTTTGGAACTTCCTAGAGACTTGTTGAATGACTTTGCCCAAAATGCCGATAGTGATGTGGACAATAAGGTCCAGGCTGAGGTGGTCTCAGATGGAGATGAGAAACTTGTTAGGAACTGGAGTAAAGGTTACTCTTGTTATGTTTTAGCAAAGAGACTGGTGGCATTTTGCCTCTTCCCTAGAGATTTGTGGAACTTTGAACTTGAGAAAGATGATTTACAGTATCTGACAGAAGAAATTTCTAAGCAGCAAAGCATTCAAGAGGTAACTTGGGTGTTGTTAAAAACATCCAGTTTTATAAGGGAAGCAGAGCATAAAAGTTTGGGAAATTTGCAGCCTGACTGTCTGATAGAAAATAAAAACTCATTTTCTGGGGACAAATTCAAGCCAGCTGCTGAAATGTGCATAAGTAGCAAGGATCCTAGTGTTAATCCCCAAGACCATGGGGAAAATATCTCCAGGCTATGGCAGGGACCTTCACAGCAGCCCCTCCTATCACAGGCCTGGAGGCACAGGAGGAAAAAGTGGTTTTGTGGGCCAGGCCCAAGGTCCCTGTGCTTTGTGTAGCTTAGGGACTTGGTACCCTGTGTCCCAGCTGCTCCAGATGTGGTTGAAAGGGGCCAATTATAGCTTAGGCCATGATTTCAGAGGGTGGAGGTCCGAAGGCTTGGCAGCTTCCATGTAGTGTTGAGCCCGCAAGTGCACAGAATTCAAGAATTGAGGTTTGGGAACCTCTGCTTAAATTTCAGAAGATGTATGGAAACACCTGGATGTCCAGGCAAAGGTTTGCTGCAGAGGTGGGGCCCTTGTGGAGAACCTCTGCTAGGCCCGTGTGGAAGGAAAATGTGGGGTCAGAGCCCCTACACAGAGTACCTACTGAGACACAGCCTAGTGGAGCTGTGAGAAGACAGCCACCATCCTCCAGACTCCAAAATGGTAGATCCACTGACAGCTTGCACCACATGCCTAGCAAAGCCACAGACACTCAATGCCAGCCTATGAAAGTAGCAGAAGGGGAGCTGTACCCTGCAAAGCCACAGGGGCAGAGTTGCCCAGGACCATGAGAACCCACCTCTTGCATCATTGTGACCTGGATGTGAGACCTGGAGTCAAGTGATCATTTTGGAGCTTTAAAATTTGACTACCCTGCTGGATTTCAGACTTGCATGGGTCCTGTAGCCCCTTTGTTTTGGTCATTTTCTCCCATTGGAACAGCTGTATTTACCTGTACCCTGTACCCCCATTGTATCTAGGAAGTAACTAGCTTGCTTTTGATTTTACAAGCTTATAGGCAGAGGGACTTGCCTTGTCTCAGGTGAGACTTTGGACTGTGGACTTTTGGGTTAATGCTGAAATAAGACTTTGGAGGGCTGTTGGGAAGGCACAATTGGTTTTGAAATGTGAGGACATGAGATTTGGAGGGGTCAAAGGCATAATAATATGGTTTGGCTGTGTCCCCACCCAAATCTCAACTTGAATTATGTCTCCCAGAATTCCCACGTGTTGTGGGAGGGACCTAGTGGGAGGTAATTGAATCACGGGAGCCAGTCTTCCCCATGCTATTCTCGTGATAGTGAACGAGTCTAACAAGATATGATGGGTTTATCAGGGGTTTCCACTTTTGCTTCTTCCTCATTTTCTCTTGCTACTGCCATGTAATAAGTACCTTTTGCCCCTCGTCATGATTCTGAGGCCTCCCCAGACATGTGGAATTGTAAGTCCAATTAAACCTCTTTTTCCTCCCAGTCTCATGTATGTGTTTATCAGCAGCATGAAAACGCACTGACACACCATTTATCCATCCATCCATCCATCCATCCATCCATCCATCCATCCATTCATCCATCCATCATCGGTATCTCAAATTCATACCTTGATTCAGACACTGACAAGCTGCTGAGAACATGACAGAGATCAGTACAAGAAACTTTGCTACCTCCTAGAACTCTCACCCTAAAGTGCTTAAAAAAACTTTTCATTTTAGAGAAGTTCTAGATTTATGAAAAAATTGTGAAAATAGCACATAGCTTTCCCACATGTCCCACACCTGGTTCCCCTTTTATTAACATCTTACTTTAGTATGGTATATTTGTCACAATTAAAGAACCAATTTTTGATTCACTATTATTGACTAAAGTTCATAGTTTTTAAAAGATTTACTTAGTTTTTTCCTAATGTCCTTTTTCTGTTCCAGGATTCCATCAGGATATCACCTTATAAATATAAGGTGTTGTTGAAACCCTAACTCCAGTACTTCAGAATGTGACCTGATTTGGAAATGGAAATAAAGTGGATATAATTAGTTAATATGAGGTCATACTGGGGTAGGATGCGTTCTTAATCCACTGGTTTCCTTATAGGAAGAGGGTAATTTAGACACAGAGATGGAAGACAGAGATGGAAGCAGAGATTAGAGTGATGCTGTGTGAGCCAAGGAACACCTGGGGCTATCAGGGGTGGGGGGTGGGGTGGCACGGGAGGATCCTCCCCTAGAGACTTCAGAGGGAGCTTGGCCCTGCCAATACCTTGATTTCAGACGTCTACCCTTCAGAACTGTGAGGTAATAAATTTCTGTTGTTTTAAATTACCCCGTTTGTGGCAATTTGTTATGGCAGCCCGATGAATTGATTGCAGCTGCTATGTTTCCTCAGGCTGCTCTTGGCTTGGGCAGTTTCTTAGGCCTTCCTCCTTTTTGCTGACCTTGACTGCATTTTCCTTTAGAGATGTGGGAGGGGTAGCAACTGAGAAGGGCACAAGCAGGGCTTCTGGGATAAAGGTAGGGTTATCTGGACAGCGGTTACAAGGATGTGCCCTCTTTGTCATAATTCATCCAACTGTATACTTAGGATTTGGGCCCAGTTTTGTATGTGTTCTATAGTTCAATAGAAAGTTTACTTCAAAAGGTATTGTTCATCTAGGTAGAAGACATTGGCAACTTCATTTCTGCCAATCAAGGAAAATGACTAAGGCAATCTCGATCATTTTAGGAGGTTTATTTGCCAAAGTTAAGGACACACACTCAGGAGACAGGTCTATGCCTTTCTCCCAAGAAAATTTTGAGGGTTTCAAATTTAAACGGGAAAAGGTGGGATATTGAAAAATACACAGTTTTCATGTGGGAGGGGTGTAGGGGGAAAGGAGTCATTCGTGCTTTTGTCTGGCTCAGTGAATCTGCATTTTTACATAAGATAACATAGACAATAGGGCAGAGGAAACAATCAGGTGTGCATTTGTCTCAGGTGGGCCGAGGAATGACTTAAAGTTCTGTCTTTGTCCCCCACACCTGTGAAGATAAGCAATCAACTTACATTGCAAAGGAATTTCCCTGTGGGAAAAATTTGCGGGAGGTATGTAGTTTTTCATTTTTGTAGTCATCTTATTTAAGAACTAAAATGGGAGGCAGGTTTGTGTGATCCAGTTCCCGGCTTGAGTTTTCCCTTTGGCTTAGTGGGTTTGGGGTTCCAAGATTTATTTTCCTTTCACACTTTGAAGAGGTTGTAGATCAATTGTGATTCTAAAAGTAAAATTTATTTTTCTGTGTCAGTTGCATTTGTCTTCAAGACAGAGAAATCTCAACTCAAGCTGGTTTAAAAAAGGACTTTATTATCTCAGGTACCAGGAACTTGTGAGATAGGCACACCTCAGTGGCAGCTGATTTGTTGGCTTGGTGATGGCAGCTGATTTGTTGGCTTGGTAATGGCAGCAAAGACCCGGGTCTTACTCTTTCGGCACTGGCTATGTCCTCAGGCTGGAATGTGATGGCTGCAGCCATTCCAGACATCACATCCAGACCCTTAATAGTCAGTGTCGCTTCCTGTGAGTCTCCCTCAAGAGCCAGGGACCTTCCCAGCAGTTTCTCCCTCTCAAAAAAGTCTTCCCCTCATGCTGCCTCCAGTCAGAAGTGAAGCAGAGAATGAAGAATCTCAGTATTGGTAACAAATATTGTCTCAATGACTGAAGGGGAGAAAAAAGCAAAGACCTCCTCTAACCATCTGGCCCCAACCCTGAGTCTTCAGAGCAGGCCCACACTGTCACTCCATCCTGAGGAGGATGGGTGGCGAAGGGGTCTGTGGGAGCTGGACGATGGTAGTGATCAAGAAATCCATTGAGTAGATACTGTTATCATCCCTGCTAGATAAGAGGAAACTGGGCTTAGTGAAGGACAGTAACTTGCCTGAGTGTTCAGTGCCAGACTCAGATTTTGAATCTAGTTCTTTCTGACTCCAGAACCTTGTTCTTCACCAGTGTGAAACACTCATACTGGACTCACACCAGATCTTCTCCCCTCCTGCCCCAGGGAGAGCAACAGCAGACTCAGCCCTGGCATGACGGGGTTCTGGCTTGAGAGGGCTCTGGGGTCCCCAGCGAGAGCCCTGGCACCAGGCACAGGGCCACCTGCAGCACATGGGAGCCTCTGCACAGCAGCCTCTCCTCCCCACCATGTTGATATCAACCTCAGTTTCCTTGCTTAGCTCTTTCATTTCCTGCTAACTAGAGCCCTATTCTGAATGCATACCCAGCCCCCCAGCCATGATCTCCTCCTTAACTACTGTGGGAAAAAAAAAGTCAATATATTAATTTAATTGAGTGAAATGAGTGTTCATTTACAAAACCAGCCATGCAATCTGCTAGTCAGAATGAAGAGTGTATTGAAACAAACACATACGAACACTCTCCAGAAGAAAGACAGCACGCCTCTCCGGGAGGCATTGTGTTTCTAGGAAACCCACATACGGAGTCTGACCTAAGCCACTCTGGGAGTCCAAATATGTCATAATCTGCTCCCCAGCACTCACAAAATCATATTTTCATTATGAACAGAATACGTGTTTATTATAGAAAGTCAACTGAAAAAGGAATAAAGAAGAAAAACCTTTATCATCCTACAACTCAGATATATGAGCATGCGTGTGTGTGTGTTCACAGAATCGGAGTATATGTTTACAAAATTGGACACATACTCTTAGCTACCTTTTGTGAAGTCATTTTTAATATTTGGATAGTTGTATTGTTTTTATTGTTTTGTGTAGATCAATATTTTCCAAATTTGGCCATGCTTCATGATTGTCTGGGGAGTTGAAACATTATTGCAAATTCCTGGGCTCTTTTCTACATGTTATTGCATCAGAATTTCTAGGTTTAGAAGTCTGACTTCTTTGCATGGCGCAGTGGCTCACATTTGTAATCCCAGCACTTTGGGAGGCTGAGGCAGGTGGGTCAGTTGAGGTCAGGATTTCGGGACCAGCCTGGCCAACATGGTGAAACCCTGTCTCTACTAAAAATACCAAAAATTAACCAGGCATGGTGGCGGGGGGCCTGTAATCCCAGCTACTGGGGAGGCAGAGGCAGAATTGCTTGAACCCAGGAGGTGGAGGATGCAGTGAGCCAAGGTCGCACCATTGAACTCCAGCCTGGGTAACAAGAGTGAAACTCTGTCTCAAAAAAAAAAAAAAAAAAAAAAAGAAAGAAAGAAAGAAAAGAAAAGAAAAGAAAAAGAAGAAGAAATCTGCCTTCTTATAGCCCTCCTGGTGATTCCGAAACAGCCCATCCTGCTGTGACCCATTTTTGGAACCAATGGTGTCCATGTGCCCTGGTAAGCAGTGAGAAGTGGCAACAGGCACAGGGCCACCTGCAGCACAGGGTGAGAGCTGTCATCTTGGAAGAGCCCAGGAAGGTACACCCGGCCAGGTACCCTTCCAGTTCTCTCTTTGAGGGCAGAGCGTTAGGGCAGCCTCCTGGAGCTGATGGGGAGGGATGATCCTGGGAAAGAAGAAAGGCTTATTGAAATGTATAGGGACCTGGGTCTTCCTATTTGCATAAAAGGAAGGAATGTGTGACCTCACTGTGGTCATTTCTCATAAGATATAGTCTATCTCCCACTCGGTTCTTCACTTTCTACTCAATACCACCACAAATAGCCTTTTATTTTGGGTGACAGCTCTGCTTTGTCCATCTTCTTTAACTCGTTCCTAAGGGCTGGGCCCTGCTGCCTCTTCTGGGTGTCTGTTTTAAGTGACAACTGGAATTGTGGCCACTTCAGCTGAATGTGGACAGTATCTTTGAGCACCTGACTCAAAGCCTCCCTGGAGGCTTTAGAATTACTCTAGTGACTCTGCAGCCATTTCAGTTTTATAATTCTAATGGGTACCAACATCTTCTCCCACATCTGTCACCAATCCTACCCTGTCGGCCACCTGTCAGCCAACTGACCCCTCTGCCTCTGGTCTCCCTCGACTCCTCGAGTGGGTGGACCAGTCCTCATCAGGCATGTGCAGTCTGCTACCTGGGCACTCAGTATTGCTCCATCCAGCTTTTCTGAGGTTGTGCCTCTGGCCCTGACCTCCGTCCCCTTCCCAGACCCCAAATAGTGCAGTGACACTTGTCCCAACACCCAGGGCCTGGCTGCCACACTCTCTCTAGAAGCCCTTGTCTTGTCTTCCACTGCCGTCTCCTCAAGACTGTTTGTATGGAGGCAGGAGTGGGCCACCCTCTTGGTGTCAGGTTTTGGATAAGGGGCCCTAAGGGCCGCAATTCTGATCTCAGCTTGGCTCTGTGCTCTTGCCACCCCACACCCTCATGCATCCAAGTCCCACCACCTGTGGGAACATTACCTTCCTGGCCCCACCCATGAGAATTGTAGCTCTCCAGTGTTCAGTGGCTCCACTGTCCATGATGAGATCCAGATCCTTTTGGCTATCACAATCATTGTCATCTTGGTGGCCCCATCTTGTGGTTCACGAACCAAACACAGACCTTCTAACTTCCCAACTCCTTTGGAGCAGTGGGTACGGATGTCTACTGTCCAGGAGTAGGGGGCAGGCCCAGGTTGTGTGTCTGTCTGGGGGACTCATAGGCTCTGCCATGTGACCCGCAGCCCTGACTTTCCTGGGCCTGATTCCCCAGTGACTCCTGCCACCCACTGACCCTCACTGCGGGAGTCCTGCAGCGGAGCCCCCGGCATTCCAAGTCTTTTTCTGCTGTCAGAGCATTTCTCTCTAACCTTGCTCAATGAATGCTGGATTCAGATCTTATTCGATGGTCTCAGACAGAGGCTGAGTAGGAAAGTGGTCCCATAGCGGTCATGACTCAAGAGATATCAGCCTAGGTCCTTCTCAGACCTCCTGATACCATTTCCATGATTAGAAAGTCTTTCTTTTGAAACAGAAGCCATTGACTCTTTTGAAGTCCCCACTTAAACACAAATATTAGGCTGTATTTAAAGTAACGGCGAAAACCACAATAGTTTTTGCACCAACCTCTAATATCTTGAGAGGAATCATGCCTTAAGCCTTTCTCAAGGGGTGGCATGGGCAGAGCTGAGGCAGTGCTGTATGTTCTAGTTGACAGGCAAAAGGAAGCAATTTCTAGTTCTTTCTGAACTAGAATTCACAGTTAATGTGTCAAGAACTGTGCTAAGCACTTTCCTATGCTTTATTTCAGTTAATTTCATTGGCATATCATCACATACGGCTAATATCAGCATCTGCATGTTCCAGACCAGTAAAATGAGATCCAGAAAGCATAAGCAAAATGCCTGAGTCACATAGCCAGTATGTGGGATAAGGGTTTTGAATTTGAACTTCCTGACATCCTGCCCCATGATGTGGGACAGCAGTGATATTTCCCTGCCCTTTTCTTTCTCTCCTCTCTTCCAAGCTGTAGTACAACATTTACAAATTCTGCTGTCTGCATCCTTTCCTGATCTGCTTGTGGTCTATAGCTGTCACCTCCTGTCCCACCTGTCTTTTGCCCCATCACCTCTCCCTGCCCCATCATCCCTCCAAGTCCCTGGCAAAGTTTGCTTAGCTTTACACCCTTTTCCTTGAGGAGAGACAAATAGGCCTTGCAGTGTACCAAGGAGCCACAGTGTTTCTGAGGAGGGTGGTGGGGCTCAGGAGGGGCTACAGGAACAGTGACCATTACAATAGGGCTTTTAGGGCTGGACTAAGCATGGTGCACACACAATGCCTTGACTTTTGTCTCTTAATCATTTCCTGGTCCATTTGGCTGGTTCCTGCCATTGAAATCCTGTAATAAAGGGTAATTGTGCTTCTTTCCCAAATAGAATTGGGTCTGTCATTCCAAATGCAGATAGGAGCCCCGCCCTTTAGTCAGCATGTACAGTGCCACTGTCCCCGCAGCTCCTCATTCTCTCCTAACAATAGCAGCCAGGTGCTGCCAAGAGCATGACTCTGAACAGCTGGAGACCTCCAGGAGGCGCTGGGGCTTGACACCCTCTCAGGGAGCACTTGATTCCTTGCCTCATACTTGGGGATCTCTAGGCCAATCTGAGGTGGAGGATGGACCGATGATGGAGCCCCAGGGCCGGAGACCTTAGTGATCTGCCTGCATTTTCAGCCTTCCATCTCATTCCTTGAATCAGACCCTTGTGGTAGGGCACTGGAAGCAGCTAAGCTCTCTGGAAGATGTTACCCCTTAGAGCAGGGCTTCTTAACCTTCAATATGTGGGAATCATCTGGGGGTCTTGTTAAAATGCAAGTGTGGATTCAGCCTGAGAGTCTGTATTTTTAATAAACTTCCAAGAAAGTCCAATGTTGCTCTAGGGGCCCTGTTTTTACTAGCAAGGGCTCAGGAACTTGCTCGGTTAATTACTTGACCTTTAATTACTTATGTGTGGGACTAGGGCCTGCATTTCATTGTCAGGAAGAGTTCCATGCATTCATTCATTAATTCATTCATCCAATAAATATGCAAAGACTGTCTACTATTGTTTTGGAGTGATAATGCCAAAGGGATGAAGATAGAATACACCTGATTGTAACTGTCAGTGGTGGAAGCAGGCAATTAAGCTGATAATTAGGTATAGTGCATCAGGTGAAATAAGTGAAGTGATAGAGGAAGTACTTCCCAGAAGCAGGATCCTTGAAAAATACATCGGTTGCTGAAAAAAGCAGAGGTAGTGGGAGCCAGGAGAACAGAGGAAAAGAGAGAGCCAATGGTCTGCTGAGCCTTGATGGAGCAGTAAGTCCAGAAAGGGGAAAGGGAACAGACATGGCCTGCGGGGGTCCTGTAACTTGGTACTTCACAAGGGACCTGGGTTTTCCTGTTAGTTGCTCATGCAGGGAGAGTTTGCCTGGCTCTGTTCAGTTTCAATTCTTCTCTCGTTACTCCCTTCCTCCCTCATTGACCATTCCTAGGGTCCTCAGAGGATGTTACCTGGAAGCTCCATAGATTCAACCCTTTCAGCTTTCAGTGGTTTTAAGCAATAAGAGAAGACGGTCCCATGGTTTCACTGAGGTTTCATTGAACATCCCATAAAGCAATCCATTTCTGACTATTGTGGCCCTTGCAAATTCCAGGGGTAAGACCTGGGGACAACATAAATGACACCTCTACTGTCAAATTATCCCTTCTTTTTTTTTTTTAACCGGTGCCCATTTTCATCAGGTCTCTACCCAGGAATCTGAATTCCTTGGAGCAGCCTGATGGTAGGGTGAATCTTAGGGTAATGTGAACTCAAATATGACACCACTATGTTTTAAAATATTAAGTAATTTAATTCTTACAAGAAGACCCTGACAGGCAGTATTATTGTTTCTACTTTACATTTGAGCAAAGGGAGGCGCACACAGATAGATAAGCACTGCAACTTTCCTAGCATCACTGGGCTGGTGGTGACCAGCGTGCCAAGGCTCCCCTTAGCGGACAGGGTGAGGGCAGTCCTCTAGTTCCAAGAGCACTGGGCTGGGGTGGGAAGCCAGATTCCAGTCTCAACTCTCTGCTTGTTGGGAAATTTACTCATTTCTCTGGGCCTCAGTCTTCTTTTTAAATAGAAGACTGTGTATCTCTAGGGCTCTTGCCAGCTGTAACTCACCATGGCCCTTACAGGTATGAGTTGTTATAACTTTAGTTATCAATGATCAATTCAGTTAGGGGTTGAAAATAGAGCCCCTTTGCTGCACTCAGGGGATGTTGAATGATGAGGAGCCTGCTTTGTTCTCCACTGCTTCCCGCCGCCTTGTCTTCGTGCCTCCCACCTAGGCTGTTTCTGAAGGCTGTTCCTGGCTTGCCTCACCTAGTCCAGCCGTCTTGGCATTCATCTCTGTTATGGTTTGGATGCTTGTCCCCTCCAAATCTCATGGTGAAATGTAATCCCCAGTGTTGGAGGTGGGGGCCTGGTGGGAGGTGGCTTAGCCCTAACCACTTGGTGAAGAGGGAGTTCTTGCTCTGGTAGTTCATGTGAGATCTGGTTGTTTAAAACAGTGTGGTACCTCCATCTCTTTCTTGCTCCTGATCTGACCATGTGACACATTGGCTCCCCTTCACCTTTCACCATGGTGTAAGCTCCCTGAGGCCTCCCCAGAAACAGGTGCCAGCACCATGCTTCATGTAAAGCTTGCAGAACCATGAGCCAATTAAACCCTTTTTCTCTATAAATTAGCCAGCCTCAGGTACATTTTTATAGCAATGCAAGAATGGCATAACACAAAATTAGTACTGAGGAGTGGGGCATTGCAATAAAGGTACCTAAAAATGTGGATCCAGCATTGGAAGTGGGTAATGGGCAGAGATTGGAAGAATTTGGAGGTTTCAGAAGACGACAGGAAGATGAAGGAAAGTTTGCAACTTGTAGACCGGTTAAATGGTTGTGACCAAAATGCTGATAGAGATATTGAAGTCCAGACTGGTGAGGTCTCAGATGGAAATGATGTTATTAGGAGCTGGAGTAAAGTCACCCATGTTATGCTTTAGTAAAGAGCTTGGCTGCATTTTGTCCAGGTCCTAAGGCTCTGTGGAAGTTTCAACTTAAGAGTTATGACCTAGGGTATCTGACAGTAGAAATTTCTAAGCAGCAAAGTGTTCAAGAAGTGGCCTACTTGCTTCAAACAGCCAATGTTTATAAGTGCAAGCAAATAAATGACCTGAAACTGGAAATTACGTTTAAAAGGGAAGCACAGCGTAAAAATTTGGAAAATTTTCATGTTGGCTGATATGGTTAGGCTGTGTCCTCACCCAAATCTCATCTTGAACTCCCATGTGTTGTGAGAGAGACCCAGTGTGAGATAATTGAATCATGGGGGGAAGTCTTTCCTGTGCTGTTCTTGGGATAGTGAATAAGTCTCATGAGACCTGGTTATTTTCTAAAGAGGAGTTCTCTCTCTCTTTCCCTGCTACCATCCATGTAAGACATAATTTGCTCCTCCTTGCCTTCCACCATGATTGTGAGGCCTCCCCAGCCTTGTGGAACTGAAAGTCCATTAAATCCTTTTTCCTGAATAGATCACCCAGTCTTGGGTATGTCTCTATCAGCAGCATGAAAACGGACTAATAAACAGGCCATATAGCAGGAAAGAAAATCATTTTCAGGAGAGAAGTTCAAGCAGGCTGTGGAGCAACCACTTGCTAGAGAGATTAGCCTGACCTAAATGGAGCCAATTGTTAATGTCTAAGACAATGGGAAAAAGGCCTTGAAGGCACTTTAGAAGTCTTGGGGCAGTCCTTTCCATCATAGGCCCAGAGGCCTAGGAAAAAAGTGGCTTAGGGGGCCAGGCCCAGGGCCTTGCTTCCCTGTGCTGCCACACTGCTCCCGGCATCCTGGCCACTCTGGCTTCAGCCATGACTCAAAGGGGCGAAGGTTCAGCTTGCGCTGCAGCTCTAGAGGGTGCAAGTCATGCCTCGGCAGTTGTCACATGATGTTAAGTCTTCAGATGCTCAGAATGTAAGCATGAATAAGGCTTGCTAGATTTCAGAGGATTATGGAAGAGCTTGGTGTCCAGAAAGAAGCCTGTTGCAGGGTGAAGCCCCAACAGACAGACTCTACTAGGGCAATGGCAGGGGGAAATGTGGGATTGGAGCCTCTACACAGAGTTACCACTGGGATACTGCCTAGTGGAGCTATGGGAAGGGAGCCACTGCCTTCCAGACCCCAACATGGTAGATGGGCAGCTTGCAAACTCTGCCTAGAAAATCTACAAGCACTCCACTCCAACCCTTGAGAACAGCCATGTGTGCTGCACCCTGCAAAGCCACAGGGGTGGGTCTGTCCAAGGTCTTGGGGCCCACCCCTTATACCAGGGTATGGGACATGAAGTCAAAGGAGATTATTTTGGAGCTTTAAAATGCGATGACTGTCCTGCTTGGTTTTAGACTTGTGTGGTGCCTATTGCCCCTTTCTTTTGGTGAATTTCTTTCTTTTGGAATGGGAATGTTTACCCAATGCTTGTACCACCATTGTATCTTGGAAGCAAATAACTTGTCTTTGATTTTGCAGACTGATGGTGGAAGGAGAATGAGTCTCTGATGAGACTTGGGACTTTGGACTCGATGCTGGAAAGACTTAAGACTTTGGGGAACTACTGGAAAGGTATGATTTTATTTTGTAATGTGAGAGGAACATGATATTTGGGGACCAGAGATGAAATGATATGGCTTAGATGTCTGTTCCCTCCAAATTTCAAGTTGAAATGTAATCCCCACTGTTGAAGATAGGGCCTAGTGGGAAATGTCTTTTTCTGGGAGTGGATCCCAACTGACTGTCTTAGCCCCATCCCCTGATGATAACTGAGTTCTTGCTCTGGTAGTTCGCATGAGATCTGGTTGTTTAAAAGAGTGTTGTGCCTTCTCCCTCTCTCTCTTGCCATGTGACATGCTGGCTCCCTGTCACCTTCTGCCATTATTGTAAGATTTGTGAGGCCTCAGCAGAAGCAGATGCCAGCATCATGCTTCCTGTAATGCCTGCAGAACCATGAACCAATTAAATCTCTTTTATCTGTAAGTTTCCCAGCCCCAGATACTTCTTTATATCAATGCAAGAATGGTCTAATATAATCTCACTTGCCACCTCCACTACTAAGCCATTCACAACCTCTGCTTTCAGAGATCTATCTGTTCATCTACCCATCCATCCATCCATCCATCCATCCATCCATCCATCCATCCATCCATCTTACCCACTTCTTTCTGATTAAGCTGTCAAATTAGGCCACCCTGTTTTTTCATGTCTAGATGAGATGAATTTAAAGCCCTAGTCCAAGGATTCTGAAGTAACTAGAGCTTCACAAGATTTTCATAAATTCCCAGGGGGCTTATTAATTGTGGTCACTTCTGGCTCCAGCCTCCTTATTCTGAGCAAATTCAGTCTAGGGATCACCATGCTTGTTGCTCATGTCTTCTCTTCCCTGTTCTGCACCCCATTAACTCAGTTATAGAACTCAGCCATTTTTCTTAACATTCACCAGTGCAACCATTTACATAAAGCATTCACATTGTGAATATATCTTTTAGGTATGGAATAATTTTAGCTCAGAAAAGGAAATCTCAGTGTTACATATTACTGTACCTAAATATCCCATGGTCATTTCCACAATTTGGGCTCATCTCACCTCATACTTGATTCCTTTCCTAAAATGAAATCTGATGACAGCTGTTAAAATAAGATACATGTTTTTTCCTGGCTCCAAATATATTCAACAGGAATTTATTTTAGAGTGGTCCAGAAACTGAGCCAGGCACTATACCAGGGGCTGGGGATGTTGATGAGTCACGTCTGACTCATCCCTGGCTCCAAGAAATCTACAGTACAGTGGGGTGACAGTCACATGACTAGGTAAGTGCAGAAGGTGTTCTGGGTGTGTGCATGGTACAGAGGCAGCTCAGAGGGAGGAGGAGTCTGCTCTCCCTCTTGGGTCCAAAACTGCTTTGATATTTGAATTAAGTCTTAAAGGTAGGTATTCATCAGGCAGATGACAAGAAGAAGAGATTTCTAGGCACAGAGAGCAGCATGGACTAAGGTACAAAAGTATGCTGGTAAATGTTCACGTACCTGTTCTTGAAAAAGAAAAAGCCTAGTGTCTGCTTATTTGTAGTGACTTCTGATTTCCACAGTGTAAATATTCCCACCCAGGTTGATTTCAGGCTACCAAAGCAATATCACTGAATGCAATGTTGGGAAGAGATGTGCACCCTTGGTCTCCATGAGCTGGTAAAAGCCCATGCCCACACCACTGAATGTAGAAGAGCTGAACACAGGGTGCTAAATTTTGCCCGTGGCATGTAACTTCCTAAAGTCAGGGACTTTTGGTCTTTGGTTTACTCTTCCCTACCACTCTTAACAGTAGTCTGGGATGGAGTTGGCACTTGATAAATATTTGTTAAATGAATGAATGGATGGATGGAGGCTGTTTTAAGGCCTATAATGTGTGTAGACTTTCGCCCCAAAGGTATAGGAAGTCGGGGAACATTGCTAGAGGTAAGAAGGGCCCTGATGAGTTTGGAGATTTACACAGATTGTTGTGAAAGCAGTGGGGAAGTGGAGGAGTGCGGTGAGGTGAGACTGGTGACAGTCAGAAGACTACTGCAATAATCCTAGCAGTAGTTCATTATGTCTGCTAGGAGAGGGTGTGTGGGAATGGAGAAAAGGTAAAGATTTTAAACAGGATCTGATGTCATCAAATTTGCATTTTAGATTAATCACTTTGCAGTAGTATGAATGACTGGGCCCTTGTTTCTCCCCCTTGAATTGTTCTGTTGTTTCACTTGAATCGTTTCATTGTCTAATCCATTCTTCACTGGTTTTTGCCACCACTTGGTTATGCAGGACACTTTCTCCCCATAGTTTTCAAAGGCTGTCATTGATGAAAAGTCCTGTCTGCTACCATACTGTGGCAGCCCTGTCATGGAGTAGACAGACCTTCTTTCTGCCAGTGTTGTGGGACTCATTTCCCCAGAACCTTGACCTTAAATGCTAAATAGAGTGGTGCATGTGGCATCTTTCCTTTATCAATGATAGAAACAGTAGGTGCAATGAGAGGCAGCAAGGGGCAGGTCCTCAGGAGCAGTTGGTCTCCTCTCCCACCAAAGTCCTGTCTTCTGCAAGCAGGCTTGTTGCAGGTAGGCAGTTTGTTGCTCTGGGCCACCCCCATTCAGGTCTTTGGAGATCTGAGGGTCAGCAGCACCTCTTTCTCCATCTGTATTATATTTTGTCAGAGGGGGACAGAGTAGTCCTAATGCCTCACAGATTTCTAGTGACCCAGGGTTTAAACGGGAGTCCATGGAAACTGACTCAGGGGGCAAACATGAGTGACGAAGACCATAATACTGTGAGAGCTGCCCCTCTTATTTTGAGGAGAAGGTTTGTCTTATTGGGCCAATCTCATGCACCCAGCTCCTTCTTCCCTTAGTGGGAGGTTTCTCTCTTCTGCCGAGAGCAAGCTCATTCATCCCCCCGTTTCGGCTGGACAAGCGTAGACACTGTTGTGCCCAGTGGTGCATCCTGCTGAAGGTCATGCTAGATGTTGAGTGCAGCTGTGTGTCCAGATCTCATTCCCTTTCCTTGACTTTGGGGCTTACTTTTTGCAGACTGATCCTCAACCTTTCTTGGTCAGGAATGCTGAAATTCCCAACTTTGATTTTCTCCTTGTTTGGGTTAGAGTTACTTAGGTCAGGTTAAGGGAGCAACTAATAGGCCAGACGGGAGTAACAGAGGGCTGTGTGGTGCAGTGGGGCTGCCGCCTGGTCCCTCCCTCCCCAGGGCTGGCTTTCTAGTGAAGGGGGAGCAGAGGTTTTAGATCCTTCCTAACTCTCACTTTTGGCTATCGCTGAGAAGGCCTACATCCCCACATTCCCGGGGCTTTGAAACCTGCTGACTTCTTGCTCTTTAATAAAGAAAATTCACCAGGGGTTTATTTAGTGACAATCCACTATCCCACTGTGCCTGCAGATTTTTTGGCGATTTGGCTAGTTGAACTGTCAATCTTAGATTGCTCTCATTTGATTTCCTCCCTAATGTCATGTTTTTGGGGAGACTCAGATACTTCAATATAGTATAGCTTTCCATGTTATAAATTTTAAAGACTGAAAGTTTTTAATAATACTGGCTGGACTTTGTCCATTTAGGGTAGGCATACCTCATTACTTTATTTATTCTACAGATTTTGAAGTTCTCCCTTTTCCATAGGTGAGCTTGGAACTGAGTGCCAAACTGTTTTAGACTTATCCTGAAAGACTGGGAGTGCAATGCCACAGACGCCACTGAGCAGGGGAGCCACTTGCTTTATAATTTCATAAAAGAGATTGCTTCTTAAGGAAGCTATAGTTCTATTCATGTCCCCAGTGACCCATTATTTATTTCCAGAGCAAAAATCAGTCATCCCTGTTGCTCCTGGGGTGATACGGGAAGTCTTCAGGAAGAAAGATGACACTGCTTCACAGCTATGACAGTTGTGAGTCAGGGGGACTTGGATGTGTTTCCTATAGGCCCTCTGATGTTGCTGGCCAGTGGGCATTGCCCCAGGCCTGCCTTCCTTGGGCTGAGGAGTTGGTCTGGCCGATTGCCTGTTCCCTCCAGCTGCTGGCTTCTGGGCTCCAAATAGCCTCAAGCCTTTACTGAAGATAGAAACAGGAGGTGCAATGAGAGGCAGCAAGTACCAGGACTTGTGAGGCATCAACTGGGATATCCTATCTCACATGGCACTCCACATCTACCACGCTTTCCACCTGCCACTTTGCCATCCTCTCCAGGGCTTGGCTTGGGAATAAGCCTTCTCACCATCCCTCCTCCCATCTGCTCTGTTTTGGAGGTTCAGTCCACAAAGCCTTTGGCTCCTAAAACTCTGTCAGGACAGTCAGTCCCTTTCTTAGAGACATTCATTGGCTTTGATGATTAGGGGTCTGGGTTCCTATGTTACAGCAGCCCATGTTTATGGGTACTTGTGCTCAGAGCCTCTTTCACCTTTGCTTAGAAGGGTCTTATTCAGGCCTCAACGTCCCACAGTGGAAGGGCTCAGTCTTGCTCCTGGGTGGAAAGATGACACTGAGGCCTGACTTTAGTTCTCCCATCCCCAGAAGAAGAGAAAGTCAAAATCTTTTTTTTTTTTTTTTCACCAGCACCATGATTTCCTTGAAGATCTCCCATATGGTCTAAAGAATTTTTCAATTTGGCATGGGTTTTGCTGCAGGAAACTTTTTTTTCTAACCGTAACCTCCAAACCTCAAAGTAACCTAAAGAATATCCCAATAATTCACCTAGCTTACTCTCCTTTCTCTCTAAAGTGCAAATCTTGCAAAACTATCTAGTGCTTATTCATACCCTTTTCCCAAAGTTTGTAGCTCAAGGCATCTGCTATTTTAGGTAGGAAGAGAAGCCTGTATGATCACGGTTTTCTAGATCACTTATCACAGTCTAATTATGCAACTGTGCAAATCAGTTGTTTCAATCAGGCAAGGCACAGTGACCTTGACCACCCAAGTCAGGTCAAGGAAAAAGGGGCTTATTATAAACATCGACATGGAAAGAAAGCACTGAACAATGGACAGGTTCCAAGATATCTCTGTGAATAGTTTCCTCCAGGCTGTGTGCTCTGCCTCCTGTCCCTCTGCTATCCTCTTATCATTTGCATGTCTCTCTACAACTGTGCCATTGTCCTTTCTCCATGAGCTGATTTCCTCTGTTTACTTATGAGTCCTGCTGTCTTATGGTTTTGAGATGGTTCATTGTGACTTATCTCATTTGAATTCTACAACATGAACTTTGGGTTTCAATTCCCATTAACTGGCTTATCTTTCAGCCATAGTGTGCCGACCAGTCTATGGGCATCCACCTCTGCCTCATCTGTTTTGGTTGGCAGGTGGAGAACACGTGGGACCAAACGTTGGCCCAAGTATCCAGGGCTAAGCAAGGCATTGTCCCTCAGTAGGGACTACAGGTATGGCAAGTGCATTGAAATGGATTCATCCCAGTGTTCGTTTTGTTATGATGAAAACTGGAGCTTTTCTCTCTCCTTTTAAAATAAGGCAGGGAAGGAAGGTGGGTCTGTAAGGCAGGTAGACTCTGGGCATTGCTGTGGGAGCAAACTTCCCTTAGGAAGAGCCTGGTAATTTGTGAGGAAATGCCCTCATTTTTAAAAAGAAGAATGTGGCCGGGCGCGGTGGCTCATGCCTGTAATCCCAGCACTTTGGGAGGCCGAGGCAGGAGGATCACGAGGTCAGGAGATCGAGATCATTCTGGCTGACACGGCGAAATACCCCGTCTCTACTAAAAATACCAAAAAAAAAAAAAAAAAAAAAATTAGCCAGGCGCAGTGGCGGGCGCCTGTAGTCCCAGCTACTCAGGAGGCTGAGGCAGGAGAATGGCATGAACCTGGGAGGCAGAGCTTGCAGTGAGCCGAGATCGCACCACCGCACTCCAGACTGGGGGACGGAGTGAGAGTGAGACTCCATCTCAAAAAAATAAATAAATAAAAATAAAAAATAATGCATCCAGGATCCTTATTATGTCTGCTGAGAATGACCCTTCATGGACTCTGCAATCTGAAGCAGGTGGGGAGAGAGGTTGGGAAGGGCCGTTTCTCCTTTAACTCTCACCCAAGCTTGCCCAAAGGGGACCATATGACTGGCATTCATGGGCTAGTCAGAAGAGAGAAATGTGGTGCCCCTCTGTCTTACACCTGCTAAGGATGCTAAGAGCGGGTGTGTCTTGAGAAACAGTATATAGAATCTGGATGGGGAACAAAGGGAAAGATTTCTAGAGATCAAGGAAAGAGCTGCACAAAAAGAAAACACATTTTCAGTGGGGAGCTGTTTCCTTCCATGTGGCGGTGTGATTACTTTAGCCTCTGGAAAGAAGCTCCCTCACTCCTACCAGGGAAGAAAGAGGGGCTTAAGCTGCTTGGATTGAATGTGGAAAGATTCTACTGAGCATGCTCAGCTCAGTCTGGCCCTCTTTTTCATGGGGGGAGCTGTCCATAGGGTCAGAAGTTTCTTCTGCATCTCTGGATCACCTGAGCAGTTCACTTCCTGCCACAGGAAACCTGTCCTGCATCAGGGCTTCCAGGGATTTTCTGGGTGTATCAGGCAGGATAGGCTAACCAGTGAAACAAACAACTTGCAAACATTCTGTAGCTGAACAAAAATAAATGTTTGTTTCTCACTTATGTCACTGTTCAATGAGGACTGGTGGTAAAGAAACAGGCTCTATTGCATGCAGTAATGCTGAGACCTAGTGTTCTTCCATCTGGTGGCTTTGCCCTCTTCTAAGCCCTGAGAGTCCTCTTCATTCAGCTTGCAAATGAGGGGAGGCTGTGAAAGCATGAAACACACTTGGGAAATTTTTATGGACTGTGTTAGGAGAGTGCACAGAATTTTTTTCCACATTCCATTGGCCAAAATTCAATCACATGAACAGAGTTAACCGTAAGGGAGGCTGAGAAAGATATAGCGTAGCTGTGCCCAGAAGAGGGGACAAACACAGACATGGGTGAACAGTAGCTGTTTATGCCACAGTGGGGAAGACCAGTTCTAGAGTTCACTGTTAGCAGGCTTTCTTGCCTGTAGGCACAAACCACATTTGTTAGTAATATGGGTGTTCTTTTAGTCTCTTCTCTGTTCTCCTTGTTTTATTGTATAATCTGTTTAAGATGTTCATGAGGAAAAAAGAAGTTATATTTGGATATCTCAACTCCAACATTTTGTGCATGGCCTGGGAACATTGAGAAACATAACAAAGCAGTTGAATAAGAAATTGGGATATATTTTGGACATTAATTTTCTTTGAACATTTAATTACAAGGTGAAGAGAATATGATTTTGGACTTTAACTCCTTTGGGGTTTAATATCTTTGTACATTAATCATTGAAATTAATCATTTAATTTTAATTTCAGAAAATCATGATTGGAAGGATTTTATATTCTAATTTGGAACATCTTGTAATTGGTATTTTATTGGTGGAGTATCTTTTTTTTTTTCTTATTATACTTTAAGTTCTGGGATACATGTGCAGAATGTGTAGATTTGCTACATAGGTATACACTTGTTATGGTGGTTTGCTGCACCCATCAACCTGTCATCTACATTAGGTATTTCCCCTAATGCTATCTCTCCCCTAGCCCTCCACCCGCTGACAGGCCCCAGTGTGTGAGGTTCCCCTCCCTGTGTCCATGTGTTCTCATTGTTCAACTGACACTTATGAGTGAGGACATGTGGTGTTTGATTTTCTGTTCCTGTGTTAGTTCGCTGAGAATAATGGTTTCCAACTTCATCGATGTCCCTGCAAAGGACATGAACTCATTCTTTTTTATGGTTGCATAGTATTCCATGGAGTATATGTGCCACATTTTCTTGATCCAGTCTATCATTGATGGGCATTTGGGTTGGTTCCAAGTCTTTGCTATTGTGAACAGTGCTCCAACAAACATATGTGTGCATGTGTCTTTATAGTAGCATGATTTATAATCCTTTGGATATATACCCAGCAATGGGATTGCAGGGTCAAATGGTATTGCTGGTTCTAGATCCTTGAGGAATCACCACACCGTCTGCCACAACGGTTGAACTAACTTACACTCCCACCAAAGTGTAAAAGCGTTCCTATTTCTCTACATTCTCTCCAGCATTTGTTGTTTTCTGGCTTTTTAATGATTGCCATTCTAACTGGCATGAGATGGTATCTCATTGTGGTTTTGATTTGCACTTCTCTAATGACCACTGATGATGACCTTTTTTCATATGTTCGTTGGCCACATAAATGTCTTCTTTTGAGAAGTGTCTGTTCATATCCTTCACCCACTTTTGATGGGTTGTTTGTTTTATTCTTGTAAATTTGTTTAAGTTCTTCGTAGATTCTGGATATTAGCCCTTCGTCAGATGGATAGATTGCAAAAATTTTCTCCCATTCTATAGGTTGCCTGCTCACTCTGATGTTAGTTTCTTTTGCTGTGCAGAAGCTCTTTAGTTTAATTAGATCCCATTTGTCAATTCTGGCTTTTGTTGCTACTGCTTTTGGTGTTTTAGTCATGAAGTCTTTGCCCATGCCTATGTCCTAATGGTATTGCCTAGGTTTTCTTCTAGGGTTTTTATGGTTTTAGGTCTTACATTGAAGTCTTTAATCCATCTTGAGTTAATTTTTGTATAAGCTGTAAGGAATGGGTCCACTTTCAGTTTTCTGCATATGGCTAGCCTCTTTCCCCGACACAATATATTAAATAGGGAATCCTTTTCCCATTGGTTGTTTTTGTCAGGTTTGTCAAAGATCAGATGGTTGTAGATGTGTGGCATTATTTCTGGGGCCTCTGTTCTGTTCCATAGGTCTGTATATCTGTTTTGGTACACAGTAACATGCTGTTTTGGTTACTGTAGCCTTGTAGTATAGTTTGAAGTCAGGTAGCGTGATGCCTCCTTGCTGGAGTATCTTAATGTTGTCATTGAATATCACGGTAGAACATATAATGGTCTATATTCAGAGTGACCATATAATTTATCACTCAAACTAGATAGTTTTGAGAGAGAAAGGGGGCTATATTAATAATTTTGTTGAGATAACAGGCAAAAACATGGACTGTCTTGGGTGCATTGGTATGTATGGTCACCCCAGTTATGTTGGACAATGCAGAAGGGCATACTTCAGAAAGACAAATGGAATAAGGAATGGATTCACAGTCTTGTAGAAATTTAATTAGTAAATTTTCTGACCCACATCAGAGCTCCCTGGGAATGAATTTTAACTTGTCCACCGATGTTCCCAAAAGTACCTACAGAGAAGCTGGATGAGTTAGGATCCACCCAGGCAAGGAAAGGCAAGAAAAAAGAAAGAAAGGTATTTCAGATGGAGAGACTCAATGCAGGGAACTGATCCCATGGCTACTGGAAGACTGAAAGAGCAGGAAGGAGGAGTAACATAGAAGGGCTAACTGCAGAAAGCTGCTAATATTCCTAAGACTGGAGGAATAAAAAGTAAAGGGTAGATTTATCCTAAGAGTTCAGAGGAGGCCCCAGGGCTGATGCTGGGACTCTGGGGGTGAGTGCCATGCAACTGAGGACAAATAGTGTCTGGATGCTGCTCATAACTGAGAAGATGGCAAGGCTGGGGCTTGGAGGAAGAACTGTCCACTGCCACCCCCAACCTCCCTCCCTGCAATTACGTTCTTGCTTGCTCCTAGTCTCCTGCCTATTTCCTTTTGGCAGACAGGAAGTCAATGATTGAGGTAGTCTGAGAAATTCAGTTTGCAAAGTACTCACCCCACCATCAAGAGAAGGGAGTAGAAGGGTGGCTTTGGAGCTGATAAACAATAGGGAAATAAAGGGCACAGGTGCAATGGTTGGCACTGGGGGAGTGCTTGTTGAAGAGGGAGCAGAATGCTCCTGCTGGAACTTCTGATCTCTGAAGATCACCACAGGCTTAAACTTAGTATGGGCTTAGGAGTTAAGTGCAAATGAGTTAATAACAAACAGTTGGGGATATCGGGGTGGGTTCTTCTTTTCCATTCCTGATATCTTCTTTCACTGTGGAGATGTCACATTCCCAATTCCTATTTGCCCTTCAATCACTCTGATGAAAAGGAATGGCTGAACCATGCATCATGAATTTCCAGAGAATAAACCAAGCATGTTCAGCTCTGCCTTCTCCTTCTCTTGGGAGTAGACTGCTTACAGGAAGCTGATGTTCTCCTCTGCCCCTCCATGTGTAAACATTGCCTGTGCATTCATTGAGTTAATATTTACTGGTATCTACTCAATATTGGGTGTGGTTCTGTTCTTGGGAATACACCATTGAATAAAACAAAGATCTCTGTCTCATGGGAAATATCAACAATAAACAATAAACATAGCCAATAAGCACATTGTACAGTATGTTAAAAAGCAATACATACTACTACAAAAGAAAAATACCGGATGGTGGGGCATCCAAATTGCTGGGCTGGCAGCTGCAGTATTAAATGATGTAGTCTGGGTGGGCCTCTCTTAGAAAGTACTATGTGGGCAAAGATCTGAGGAAAGCAAGGATTTTGGACAAGCAGATATCTGGGGGAAACATTTTCTCAGAGGGGGAAGTGCTCAAGTTCATGGGGAAGTGGCCCAGAAGCTCATTCTGACAAATGTGAGTGCTGTTTGTTGCTCAAACTCAGAACCCTGGCAAATGCCATCAACTCTGAGGTGAATTTTGACTATTCTCTTCCTCAATTCAAGTGATCACCTGTCCCCAGTGTGAGTAGGGCATCAGGCTCTTGCCCCCGCAGAGGCGGGTTTAATCACCAGGTGAACCTGCTGAGGTGTTTGTTGCCTAGAGCGAAGCCTCAATCAGCATTAGCTGTAAGTTAGCATTTTCACCAGCTCTGCGAATGGATGCAAATGGTCCCTTAGCTTGCCCGCCTCACCTGGCTCAGCTTTGCATTCAAGAGAACAGTGTTATAGCAAAGGCTGTCTATTGGCATAGAAAGGAGCACACTGTTTTTCTTTGAAGAAGTAGTCTTCAGTCTCCAAAGCATGGTCCAGAACTAGGATGGGGGTGGGGAGAGGGGGGAAGGAGGGGCCAACTCTGAGAATCTTGAGGGTCTGTGAGGTCAAAACTCATTTTATAACAGTACTAAAATGTTACTTGCATTTTTCATTTTCTTTCTGTCATGTGTACAGTGGAATTTTCCAGAGGTTACATGGCATGTTATAATGCAACAGATTAAGTGCAGTGGCAGATTAAAATCTTTTTTTCTAACTACATATTTGTGAGGACTGATTTTTCTTATATATTTCCATCAAAACAGCATAGTGCAACAGACTGAATGCAGAAGATATGAAAATCTGTCTTCTATTAAGTCAAACTTAAAGAGATTTGCATAAAGTTAAAACAATGTCACTTTTCTCACTAAATTTTGTTGAAAATAGTTATTTTCATATAAAAGATATTTATGTTACTATAGTGAGTTTATTATTTGTAAATATTTATAAACAAATATTTTTTCAGTTTTAATTTTTAACATGATTGGATTGTAAATATCCATGTAAATATCAATGCATACAATACACATAAGCAATCATAAAAGAGTTGTTTGGTCTTTGTGAGGCCAAAATATTTAAGAATGGCTACTCTAGAGTGCTTTGATAAGGTATCACATCAGCATGTTGGTGTAGCCCTCAAAACATCTCCACAGAGGTGTCCTTCCTTGTTCTAAGACACCACATCAACACATGGCCATATTTCCCAACTTGGCTCTCATTTGGGCATTTATATGCATGTATAACTACATTAAAGTATATCTTCATGTGAAAAAAATGCATTTAATATCTAGTGGAAAGAGGAAGAATTAGAGATGTCTTGAGTTTACCAGTAGATATCTAGATGGTTAGAAGTGGTAAAGTTGGACTCTTAGGAGATAACATTTGTGTTCTAGTTGGACCAGGGGAAACCACTTAGATGTAAGCAAAGGAGGCCTACACAGTTCCTGGCCATGAGGTACTTGAGCTCTGACCTCCTGGGATGCTCCTAAGTACGAGCCCATTGAAGAGCTGCACCAGAGCCACCTGGATGAATCACCTGGGTGAGTTGCTATAAATACAGATTTCCATGTTCTACCCAGAACCCAGTAAGTCAGAATCTCTGGGGTTGGGGGTTCAGAAATCTGGATAAAAAATAAATTCCTTGAGTGATTCATGATACAGCCAGGTTTGAGAACATTAGATCGACCTACTTAAAGTCTGTCAGATAGTTATGATGACGTTTGAGTTACACTGTTTGCCCCAAATAGCTCTTCCAGTTTCCTTCCATGGGCCCAAAGTACCAAGCTTTGGTGATTAGTTCTTTGGGGTTAGGGCAGCAGTATCTCCAGTGTTTCCTATATAGAGGATGAATCCTTTCCTGAGGAATGCTGTGTTCAGCTGTGTTCTGGAGCTAACAACACCGCATAGTGGGAGATCATGCACTTGAGATCTCCACCCTGGGGGACAAGGAAGGGCAGAAAGAATGAGGACAAGCAAGAGGAGACTCTTTGGATGAATATTGAAGTGGGAAACCGGGAGCAAAAGCTTAAGGATTCCAGGTGCCCTTGGCAGGCAAGAAGAGAACAGAAGATGGATATTGATTTCTTCTGAACTGACTCACAAGGCTCTGTGGAGGAGCCAAGTCGTTTCTGCAGACTTTGAAAAATATTGGCATCAATATTTCTGCTGTCACTGGATGCTGATGATAGTTGATGGCTCTGAACACAGAGAAGGATCTTTCAGCCGTCTCTGCTGTTTTCTGTATGTAACTGAGACCCAGTTGATCACCTCTGTTTCTAGTCTGGCTCCCTTCTCTGCACTGCTTCCAAAATAAAGTGAACACTATTGAACCTGCCACCTAGAGCAAAAAAGAGACTCTGACATCCCCTCTCTGTACATCTTCTCCCTCTCCCTGCAAATATATTTCAGTCTGGACTCTTATAAAAAGTGATTTCCTGCTTTGCTTTAGAGTTTTATCACTGATAGGGTTTGGCTCTGTGTCCCCACCCAAATCTCATCTTGTAGCTCGCATAATTCCCACGTGTTGTGGAAGGGACCCAGTGGGAGATGACCGAATCACGGGGATGGGTCTTTCCTGTGCTGTTCTCATGATAGTGAATGGGTGTCACAAGATCTGATGGTTTTAAAAATGGGAGTTTCTCTGCACAAGCTTGCTCTTTGCCTGGTGCCATCCACGTAAGATGTGACTTGCTCCTCCTTGCCTTCTGCCATGATTGTGAAAACTCCCCAGCCATGTGGAACTGTAAGTCCAATAAACCTCTTTCTTTTGTAAATTGCCCAGTCTTTGGTATGTCTTTATCAGCAGTGTGAAAAACGGACTAATACAATTACCTATGTGTGCACTGCCAAATATGATCATTTAATTTTGGCTAGTTTTGAATTTCATGTAAATGAGATCATATGGTATCTTTGGTGTCTCAGTCTTTGACCTTTATATTATGTTTTTAAAGGCTTTTTTATGTTACTGTAAGTATATGCAGTTTCTTCATTTTTTTTTGTTGCTGTAAAGTATTCCATTGTGTGAAATATACCATAATTTATTTATCTATTCTACTGCTAATGGGCATTTGTTTTGCCTCCAATTTGAGGCTCTTGTAATTAGTGCTATTATGAATATTTTTTCATATCTATTATGGTGCACACAATTCACACTTCTGAAGTGTGTGTACTCAGTGTGGAATTTCAAAGTCATGGGAAACACAAATCCTTAGTTTTACTAGTTTAAGGCATGTAATTTTCCAGAGTAGTTGTACTAATTATTCTCCAGTCCATGTCAGATAAGCATTTCTGATGCTCTACATCCTCACCAACATTTGATATTGTCAAAGGTTTTAAGTTATGCCAATATGCATGCTCATATATCATTGTGATTTAATTTACTTTTCCTTGCTTTTTAATGAGATTAAGCACCTTTTCATATGTTTGTTGTCCATATTTGAATAACCTCTTTTCTGAAGTTAATTCTTGCTCACTTTTCTATGTCTTCTATTGTCTTTTAAAATCTTTTTCTTACTGATTTGCAGTAGTTTTTATGCATTACAAATACTAGATATTGGTCAGTTATATATTTTGCAAACGTCATTTTCCATTCTATAGCTTGTCTTTTCACATTTTTCATATTCTTTGATGAACAGAAATTTCCAGTTTTAGGTAATTAAATATATCAATATTTTCCTTCATGAGTACAGTGTTTTGTGTTCTGTTTAAGAGCTCTTTCCCTCCCCTGAAATCTTTAAGGCTATTCCCTCATACTATTTTTTCAATGCTGTATTGTCTTGTGAATTTAGATCTATAATCCACCTGGAACCAATTTTACATATAATCCAGTAGGTTTTCATTTAAATTTTCTCTCACATAAATGTCTGGTTTTTTATATAATTGAAAAGAACACCCTTTCCTTACTGCTTTGCAATGTTACCTCTGAAACAAATCAAGTTTACCTATATGTGGATATTTTTCCCTGAACTCCTTTTCTATTCCATTTGCTAAGTTGTCTACTTTAGCGCCCATACCACAGCTTTCATTATTATTCTTTCATGATAAGTTTGATATGTGGTCAGTTAGGCTGTTCCATTTTTTTCCTTTTGAGTCAACAGTGTCGCGACTATTCTTGGCCCTTTGCATTTCTGTATACATTTTAGAGATAGCTTATCAAGTTTGACCAAATTCCTCTTGGGGCTTTGGCATTCTACTGAATCTTCAGAGATCAATTTGAAAATTGATCATCTTAGGATATTCAGTTTCCAAACAATAGTCATGATATAGTTCTGCATTTCATTAGTTTTTACAATATATCTCAATAGTGTAGTGATTTCTCCATAGAGATTTACATACCTTTTATAAATTTACTCCTACAAACTTCATTTTTTAAGGCTATTGTAAATAACGAATGCAGGAGCTCATGGAACTTTACCCCAAAATATGGCTTCATGGTATTGTAATGAGTATTTTGAATTAAAGGCCCTTAGAGATCAGCAGATGCTAAAAGAGATTTCCCCCCCATCTACATAAAGACTGGTTCTTTTACCAGAGAAACTGTCCTCTTACCAGGGAGAACAATTGTTTCTCCTCTCCCTCCTCCTGCCTCTCAATCCTGAAGTTTCCTTATCTTCCTAATTCTAGACTTACCAAAGAAGAAAACAGTGACTTCAGGTCCCTTCCCTGAGTTTTCATTAACTGAACCCATATCACAAGAAGGAAGACTAAAGTCTATCAACAAACCTGGACAGCCTTTTGTTACAAGCAAAAGTCTGCTCTGTGAGTCCAATAGACTCTGTCCTGGACCATTGTTTTCTTCAAGCCCAGCAAACTCCTAAAAATCATTTATTATTCCCCTGAAATCATCCACACTTCCCCATCTCTCTTTTCCCTAAGAAGAAGGCTCTACAAGCATCTGTACCCATTGAAGTATTGGTCAATTACTCTGATTTTCTCTGAGTACATAGGAGCAATTGATTTGTATGCTTTTCATCTTATTTATCTGCCTTTTTATGACTTGATTTTTCAGTGAAGCCTCCAAGGGCAAAAAGGAAGCTTTCCCTTCATTGCTATAAAACTTTAAAAATTAAATTTTTTATTTATTGCTGCCAAATGGAAATATTGGTTTTTGTATCCTGCAGCCTTATTAAACGTTTTGATTTATTCAAATAATTTATCTGTATATTATTTTGAATATTCAGCTATATATTTATATCTATAATGTCAGTTTTTATTATTCATTTGGAATCCATATACCTTTTATCTTGTTTTTTTTTTTTTTTTTCTTGTTTTATTGCATTGGCTAGGATCTCTTACAATGTTGAATAGAAGTGATGATGCTGGCATTCTTCACTCATTCTTTATTTCAAAAGGAACATCTTCAAAGCTTCACCATTAAGTATAGGTTTCCTGTAGCTTTCTTGCAGATAAACTTTAAGGTTTAAGAAATTCTTTTCTATCCCAAGTTTGTGAAAATCTTTTATCATAATTGGAGGTCAAAAAAACTTATCAAACATTTTTTTCTGCATCCATTGAGTTAATAAATTGTTTTATCCTATAATCTATTAATGTAATGAGTTCAGTGATTTTCTAATAGTAAGCCAACATTGTATTCCTGGAATGAAACCAGTTTTGTCATATATGTTAGCCTTGTTATGTTTTGTTGCACTTGATTGGTAATTTTTGTTTTTGGAATTTTTGTGTGTATTTTTTATGGCAAAATTGACTTGCAATTTTTTTCTTGTAATGTCTTTCTAGTGTTTGGTATTGAGGTTTCTTTAGCCTCATAAATAATCTGAAAAGTCACACTTTTTCTATTTTACTGAAGACTATAAAATTGGTTTTGCTTTGTCCTTAAATTTTGGTAGAGCTCACCAATGAAGACATTCTCTTTCTTTAGCAGTTATGCTACTATTCTGATTTTGTTTCTTCTTGGGTCAATTACATGTTTTCCCATTTATGTATATTTTCAATTTGTTTTGACATAAACTTGATTGTAATATCCTTTTATTATCTTTTGATTGACTCCAGGATATATAGTGATATCCTTTAAAAAATAATGTTTATTTGTGCCTTCTCTCTTTTTCATCCTTTGATCAGTCTCATCAGAAGTTTATTAATTTAATTTTTTCAAGAACAAAATTTGACCTTTGTTGAGACTTTTTATTATGTTTGTTTCTAACTTCATTAATTTTACTCCTATTCTTATTATTTTATTCTTTCTACTTCCCTTGAGTTTAATTTGGTAAATTTTTCTAACTTCATAAGATAGATAATTTGTTTACTGATTTTTAGTCCTTCTCTTTTTTCTTTAAGTATTATTTTACTTGTATCCCATACATTTAATACATAATACTTTCATTAGCATTCAGTACAGTTGTTTTCTAGTTTTCATAAACTTTCCTCTTTGGCAATAAGTTATTCAGAAGTGTATTTCCTCATTTCCAAACCTATCAGAATTTTCTAGTTAACCTCTTACTCTTGAGTTCTAGCATAATTACAGCGTGATCAGAAAAACTAGACTATGTGAATTCAATTTCGTGGAAATGTTGAAGCTTGTTTTATGACCTGGCGTGTGGTCAACTTTGGTAACTGCTTCATGTGTGTTTGAAAAAAATGTCTATTCAGGGGTGGTAAAGCAAAGTACTCTACCTGTGTTATTCATGTTGTTCAAATTATTCAGATCATTCCTGATTTTTGTCTGCTTTAATTACTGGCATTAAGTGTGATAAAATTCCCTGTTATGGTTGTGAATTTTTCTATTTATTTTATAGTTCTGACAACTTTTAAAAGTATATATTTTGAGGCCATGTTGTTAAATGCATGAAAATTTAGAATTATTACTTCATCTTATTAAACTAAAATATTTATCGTTACAAAGTGTCCCTGTTTAATTCTACTGATACTTTTTGCCTTAAAGTGCATTTAGTCTTTATTAATATAGCCTTACCAGCTTTCTTTTAGCTACAGTTTCCATGGAATACCTAGATCCATTCTTTGATTTTCAAACTTTCTGTATCCTTGTGTTTTAGGCATGTCTTTTGTAAACAACAGACAGTTATTTAGTTTTTAAAAAATCAGTCTGACAGTCTTTGATGATTAACTGGGGCATTTAATCTCTTTGCACTTACAATTACTAGTAAGTTTGGGTAAAAAAAATTCACCATCTTCCTATGTGTTTTCTGTTTACCTGTTTCTCTCTTTTCTGCTTTCTTTCAAATTATTTGAGTAACTTGTCACTCAGCTTTCCTTCTTTTTTAGTCTGAAAGATATATATTTTTGCATTTCTATTATTTTAGTGATGACCCTGAAATTGCAACATGCATTCTTGGCGCATCAATGACTAATCTTAATCCACATTTTGCATGCAAGATAATTTAAGGAATTTGAAACTATTTAACTACGTTTAGTTGCCTCTCGATTTCTACGCTATGCTGTTGTTGTGTATAAGAATTTTTTTTTTTTTTTTTTTTTTTTTTGTTTGTTTGTTTTCAGGTGGAGTTTCCCTCTGGTTGCCCAGGCCAGAGTGCAATGGTGTGATCTTGGCTCACTGCAACCTCCTCCTCCTGGATTTAAGTGGTTCTCCTGCCTCAGCCTCCCAAGTAGCTGAGATTATAGGCAGCCCGCCACCAGACCTGGCTAATTTTTGTTTTTTTTAGTAGAGATGGGGTTTCACCATGTTGGCCAGGCTGATCTCGAACTCCTGACCTTAGGTGATCCACCCTCCTTGGCCTCCCAAGTGCTGGGATTACAGGCATGAGCCACCATGCCCAGCTGTGTAAAAATATTAATATTGAGTCACCTCCTTGGAACAGCTTTGGAGTCTGAGCAATCCGAAAACCATGAGACCAGATGATATAAGACTCCATCCACTTTAACATTCTGTAAGCCTGGAATTGCACTTTTGAAATGTTAACTGGACCAGCCTGTTGTGGATAATGTATTCTTAAAATGCGATTGCAGAGAAATGAGGCATGACTTTTTCATGTTTCCAAAAACACAGAGATTGGCACCTTAACAGTTACAGCCGTCTCCCTTCAATTAAATTCAATTGGAAAGCTTCAGGGAACACTAGTCGATCTGCATATAAGATGAGGTATGTTCAAATGACGATGAAAAAATTGGAGTTGCCAGCAGGTCTGTAGCTCACCTAAGATAATTCTAGAAGAACAGAGTCACTTTATTTCCTGCTAAAGACATTTTTGTTTTCCTTTTTTCTCTCAGACTCAAGCTTGTGGCCTTTTCTGACTGACACTGTGAATGCAGTTGGAAGAGGCAAGGTCATTTCTGTATATGAGTATACAGAATTTTCCAAATGAAGCTAGGAAGTTTAAGCTGTGTGTTGGGCTGATTTAAAAGGGACACTTTTTTTCTCCTGATTATCCACAAATGAAAGTCATTAAAAAGGTGTTATGATTTTCTGGGGAAAAAGGTGGGAGATGTTCCTTAGTGAAAGTAAACTTCAACTAAATTATGTTCCACATGCACCCTGCAAGTAGAGAAGTTTTTACCATTCATATTTAATTTAGTTCAGTAAAGTGGAGACACTTATTTTCTATAGTATGGCTGAATATAGTAAGCACACCTACTCCGGCTCTCCTAAATTTTCTCCTGTCCCTGATGCCATGCAATAATGTAACCATAGACTTTTCCACATCTTGGTGCAGGAAGTAAGCACCTTTATTTTAGGTATCCTGCTGGCTTCTCTGATTCCACATGGGCATCAAAGGCTACAAACAGTAACGTCACAGCACTAAGCTTCTAATTTTCTCCAAGAGCTCAAACTGCATTTCTCAGTTGGGAAATGATATTTCTCTGCATTCATAGTGATAGATAGGGAAGTCACACCTCTAAAGGGCAAATGACTCAGCATTAAGTCACTGAGTCATTGGTCCCCTGGGGAAAGAATTCCAGAAGCTCTCACTGTCTGGACACAATCTCAGAGCCTGTGTCTGGGAAGAACCACCAAGATCCTCTGCTCCAGCCTGATTTTGTCCCCATCTTGCAGATGAGACCGTTGATGCCTAGAGGTGTGAAATTATTTGTTCAAGGTCACAAGACTATTAATTACCAGTATTTTCTTTCTTTTTCTTTTTTCTTTCTTTTTTTTTTTGATGGAGTCTCATTCTGTCGCCCAGGTTGGAGTGCAGTGGCATGATCTCGGCTCACTGCAAGCTCCACCTCCCAGGTTCACACCATTCTCCTGCCTCAGCCTCCCAAGTAGCTGGGACTACAGGCGCCCGCCACCATGCCTGGCTAAATTTTTTTGCATTTTTAGTAGAGACAGGGTTTCACCCTGTGTTAACCAAGATGGTCTCCATCTCCTGACCTCATGATCTGCCTACCTCAGCCTCCCAAAGTGCTGGGATTATAGGCGTGAGCCACCACACCTGGCCAATTACCAGTTACATTATGTTTCCCCAAGCTCAGCAAATACATCTGGAAATGACAATTCCAGAATCCATACCAATATAAAGCAAGTTTCATTTAAATGGTAGATTATCCTGCAGCAACCTGTACACTTATCTTACTGATCTCCAGTCTTCTCAGGAAATGAGAGAGACAGCATCACAACAACTACAAAATCATGTTCACAGTTTCTACAGATCACAACGCCCCTCACTCCACTCTCTCCTTCACTTTGAGACTCTACTGATTGATGAGGTAGGCATGTAATGTATTTTGCAGACCAGACTTGACAAAGATTGAAAGCTTCTGTCAAGAGAACCTGGTCCTCCTGTTTTGCCATGTAGGACATCTGCCAGATTTTGCTCTGTTAATTGGCTGCTGTGCAGGCAGCTATTTTAGCAACAGTTCCGTGGGTCTTCTGTGGCACATCTTGATTTAAAGTGAAATGTTGGAAAGCATTTCTCAGCTGCTCAAAGCTTCCACGGTTGCTCAAGTTTAGCTGATTGGACAGAGAGGGAGACAGCCTTCAAAACTGTTGTGTAGAAATAAAACTATTCAGGCTCCTCAAATTCAGAGAATAAATCTCAGAGAGATAGCAAGTGAGGAGTCTGATTTCCTCCTAAAGAGGTACTTTCCTTAAGGTCAGATCGAATTGAAAAGAGAGTTTATGGAAAAAAAAAAAAAAAAGCCCATATGACCTTAAAGACGCAGACTTGGAGTTGACACCATAATGAGGAATGGAATGCTATTAAAATATACTGAACAATTTAATGACTCCACTAGCAGTATGCCAAAAAAAAACAAAAAAACAAAAAAACAAAAAAAAACCTATTTAAGCTCTGAATAATTCTGGGAAGGAGGATTTTGCCAAGGAGATTTTAATGTCAAGAATATATGTGAAGCTAAAATAAGGTGCTCACGTGCATCCCAGAGCTGTGGGTGGGATGTATATATGATCAAATGAAATTATTTCACTTCCACTTGTGGAAAAATCTGATAGGAGAAATTGACTAGAAAACATTTAGTCATATTTCACTTGGATTATGCTCATAAGTACCAAACTCTAGACCTGTCAAAATAAGCCCCACTAGCACTTCCCGGCCGAGGTGCTAGACAAAGGCTGCGACAGGCAAGAACGATAAAGAGCTTAGAGAAACATTAAGCCTGGAAAAGCCACAGGAACCTAGCTCGTAACCAAAGAGAGGGTTCAGGGATTTAAAAACAGGAAGACTTGTCCTTGAGGTGTGAGGAATGGAGCCCAGAGTGGCCCAAGTGTTAAATACACAGTGAGAGGTCTTAGAAAACCTCAAGAGCACGGTGGCTTATGCCTGTAATTCCAGCACTTTGGGAGGCTGAGGCGGGCACATCACGAGGTCAGGAGATCAAGACTATCCTGGCTAACATGGTGAAAACCCATCTCTACTAAAAATACAAAAAGTTAGCCAGGCATGGTGGCGGGCGCCTATGGTCCCAGCTACTTGGGAGGCTGAGGCAGGGGAATGGGGTGAACCCGGGAGGTGGAGTTTGCAGTGAGCCGAGATCATGCTACTGTATTGCAGCCTGGGTGACAGAGCAAGACAAGAAAGAAAGAAAGAAAGAAAGAGAGAGAGAGAGAGAGAGAGAGAGAGAGAGAAAGAAAGAAAGAA
>NC_045441.1:23745543-23846983 GCF_002776525.5 Piliocolobus tephrosceles | reverse complement strand
AAAGAAAGAAAGAAAGAAAGAAAGAAAGAAAGAAAGAAAGAAAGAAAGAAGCCTCAAGGACATGTGTGTTCTAGGGACCAGCTCTCAGAGGCTGGAAGTCAGGGTCCCATGGCTTTTTAGCACAACTTATTTTCTATCAGAAGCCGTATCCCTTCATTTCACCTTGTTCTGGAGGGCCAACAGTGTGCCCTTTCCACAAATCATTTGTTGATGGAATAGGAGATGCACTTGGCTGCTGCCAGCACACCCATCTGCAAACCGAGGCTATCTGCAGAAGAGGTGCAAAGCACTAATGCCTGGAAATGAATTTGTTGGCATTTCAAGGACAAACACTTTCTTGGCTATAAGCACTGAACCTCCAATCCAAAACTGGGGAAAAAGTCTAGGCTTAATTAAGTCTTTTATTTTCTTCTTTGTAATGAGAATATTCATGTATAACCCAGCTACCTTTGTCCCCTCTGCTTGCCTGTCTACTCACTGGCTCCAAGCCAGGACCTTGGGCCACTGATGCCTGTGTTCACTGGGTTCAGGTGCTGGTCAGTGGGAAGGAGGGCTGGGAATGGTCGGGAAGGAAGGTGTTTCCTTCCTGGCTGGCATGAGTAACTGGGGAGTTCGTGTTGGCCAATACTTAACGCAGTGCATGCACTCATTAGAACATTTGTCTTGTGCATCTCCCAGGTGATGACGAGGGTGGGATGAAGTTGGCTCGGGTTTTATGCACATGTCCAAGCAGGTGACAGCGACCTGGGAGAGTTGATGGTGCTCAGCCTAGCACTGGCACTGTCCTAGGGTCTAGATGAATTCTGGCCTGGACAGAATCTGCATCTCATGCCTCTCGGTTCTCTCTCGGAACGTCATTCTGGAATCCTGTGATCTTCGCTCCCTGGAGAAAGTCAAAATAAAGCAGGGAGGGAAATAATTTGACATAATGAAAAGGGAAGTAGACATGTTAAGATACAATAGTTATAAAAACTGTATTAAAGATCAGACAACTGTGCCAGGCACTTTACATGTAATACCCTGACCTTCCTTCTCCATGACTCACAGCTCTCCTTCTCACTGGTCAGCACCAGAGCCCAGAGGACAGAGACATCACAGGCCAATAGGTAGACACTGCTATTAGCCCCGTTTTACAGATGAAGAAGCTGAGGTTTATAGACGTTAAATAACTTGCCCAAGGTCATACATCGCTACGAATAAGCAATGGCAAGATATAAACTTCAACGACTGGCATTAAGCCCAAGACTTAAATTGTTCTCCTCTTGTATCTCCTATGGAATTTTCCACCTACCCTCTGTGGCTTATGCAGGAAAACAACTGAAACACAGCAGAAAAACAGAAGAATCACAATAACTGTGGGAGGGATTTAATTTCAGCTCTGCTAATTATTCATATAAACTCAATGATGTCATTAACCATGTAAGACTCACTTTGTTTATCTCTAAAATGATAATAAGGCTCCATGTCCTGTTATTGCCATAGAACTGTATTGAAGCAATTCATGTGAAGATGCTTTGAACAAAAGCAAGGTCTTCTAGATGTGTCATGATTAAAGTGTTTTCTATACGAGGTGTTGTGGTATAGGAAAAAGCACATCAGCTGTGGCCTGGGTGAGGGTTTAAATCAGCCACGTTAGTGGAATCTTTCTGACTCTCAAGCCTCTCATCTATAAAAGGGGGATTCTGTAACCTGCTGGAGAGTTTAGACATGAGAAACCCATGTGTTGACAGAATCCCAGTGCAGTGACCATCAGTGTGTCTGACCCATGCAAGAGCTCCCCTTACCCGCAGGGGAAAGAGATGGAGCTGCTGAAGACACAGTAGATGAGGGGGTTGATGGCACTATTCAATGCTGGCAGGTTCTGAATGATCACAGAGGCATAGAAACGCTCCTGAGTGTCTGGAAGGAGGTTGAAATTGTCCAAAATGTCAAAGAGGAAGTATGGACTCCAACAGCAGATGAAGGCTGGGGGAGAAGAGAGCCATTAGCACCAGAGCAAGTAACAGTTGAGGGGTCTCTTTTGGTTGGTCCTGACTGGACTTTTACCTGGGAGGTTCTTTGGGACCTGGAATTTCTCAGAAATATTGGGGTTGGATGCTGTTTAGAGCATTGATGTCACATTCACTTAAACACAAACACACATACATATGGACACATCTTACAGACATGTTCCTAAAACTGAGCAAAGGTCGTAGAGCTTCTCTGTCCATAAAGAAGGGTCAAATTTCCACTGCTGTGGATTCTTTATAGAAACCCCAGGAACAAGTGACTATGGCCATACCATCTCATCCAACACAGGGATCAGGAAAAAATAGCAAAATACTTTGAAGATTCTCTAGGAAAAGACAGAACAGGAAGCATTTTGACCACATAGTGACTACCGGTTTTAGGTTATGTCAGGGAGAAGGGGTGATCACAATATTTTCTAAGCACACACCAGTTTAATGACAGTGTTCTCAATTTTCTCCTTCACCTCTAAGTTGGCCTCTCCAGAAAATACCTACATTATACCCTTCTCTAAATCCATTGGCATGTATGAGACCCCAATTTTGTTTGGCTCTAAATTCTCAAAAGAAATGGATGAAAGGTGGGGATTCAGAGTGTGATGGCTAGTTTTGAGACTACTTGACTGGGCTGCAGAGTGCTCAGATGTTTGGTTAAACACTATTCTGGATACGTATGAAGACGTTTCTGGATGAGTGTAACATTTGAACTGTTAGAGTAAGAAAAGCAGATTGCCCTCCCCTGTTCATGGGCCATGTCCAATCTACTGAAGGCCTTAGTCATAGAAAAACGTTAAGTAAAAGAAGATTTACTCTGTTTGCCTGTCTTCAAGCTAGGAAATTGGTCTTCTGCCTTCACACTTGGAATCAAACTGAAATGTATACCATCCACTCTCCCGATTTTCAGACCTTTGGACTCAGACTTGGACTGGCACCTACACTGTTGGTTTTCCTGGGTCTCCAGCTTCCAACTGCACAGCTTGGGAATTCTCAGCCTCCGTAATTACCTGGGCCAATCCCTTCTAATAAACCTCTCTCTCTCATTATCCTCTGGAGAGCACAGACTATGACACAGAGCTAAACATTCATGAGTTGACTGGAAATACATACATCTCTCATCTTCTTGCCATAACTTCTCTACTCTCCTTCTCCCACTTTCTCATCCATAGACTTTTTTCTCAGAGTAGAAGTTTGGCTTCCTTGGCTGTCTGCATGCAGGGACAAGCTTTCTGCCATAACTCTGTAATGCGGATTCTGTAACTTGTTGGGGAATTTTAGAATGATAGACTCACTGTTCCCCTCTCGACCCCAGACCTTGGCAATGTATTAAAGTGGAGCAATTCAAACACAAAGCCCACTAAGTGTTCTGGATCCTGGTTAATTAACCCAAACACTGGCCCTGAACAGTATCTGGGACACTAAGCGGGGCAAATGGCCTTGTGAGCTTGTGTGTCTGCATGTGTGTATATGTGGGGTTGGAGGATTCTGGTTGTCACAGGGATACCAGTTCTCTGGAATGGTACAGGCAGCCCAGCCAGCGAAGATTTGTATCTACTTTGAATGCCTATTCATGTAGAAGAGAAACTTCTGTATAGTTATCCCAGTCTAGAAACCTGACTTTGTTTTACACATTAACACAGATTAAGTAAATATTGAAATTTGTAGAAATACAATTCTGTTGTAAATGGAGGAAACATTACTTTGTTTAATTCAAAATTTTACAAGGATTTTTTATTTTTGGCAGCTCAGAAAATCAAGTCACTGACAGCAATACTGCTTACATTTTTTTATGTCTCCATGAAAATACACCTGTATTGGTTTTCATTGTAGCTGTTATTATGTCAAGGCGTAGGTGTGACTACTTCATTATTTTTCTAGTGTAGCTGTGCTTACGTTTTTACACGTTAAAATTGGTATAAATTTTAATTAATTAACAAAAATAGTATTGTTTTATTTTAGATTATTTTCTTATTCCTCCTTTATATTATTTTTTGGCAATATATTAACGTTTTAATTATCATGGTAGGTAGTATAAGTAGGCATTTTATTTCAAGATGGGAAAGGGACATTACAAAGTGTTTGCTATAGAAAGGGCCCTTTTGGTCTGATAGGGCTGTCGACATTTGCTGACCCTCTAGTAGGTGTCTCTGCTTGCTGACTGAAGGGATCCCGCATGGCCTTGGTGTATGGCTGCTGATGACAAAGGGCTATGTTGGCTTTGGGACACACTTGTAAACATAACATTTTCCAACTCAACATCCAGGGAACGTGCATCTGTCGTTCTGACTATCTGAGAAGACAGAGGACTCTTTGATCTACTTCAGAAGCCTCTGACAAAGTTTTTGAGCCCCGGTGGGTTGTATATGTTTTATCCCAGTTCCGCCTGCAATGCTGTTTTGTGCCTACGTCCTGCTGGCTGAGTCATGCTGTGTGTGGTCTGTTTGGCATTTTGCAGTTGCGTTTTAGAAGGGTAAGAAGACTGTTCTGGTGCTTTGACATGTAGCTAATGGGAGATCTATGCTTCCTCAGAGCTTCCAAGAGCTGCCAGAGGGGCAAGGAGGGGATATGTAAGCTAAATAAAAAAGAAAATAGTACAAATCCCTTTCCTTCTTGCATATTTTCATTCATTCATTCATTCATTCATTCATTCATTCAACAAATGTTAATTGAGCAGTGTGTAGGGGACCCTATTTTAGGTCTTGGTGATAATATAAGTAACACAAAAGCCAAGGTCATTGCCCTCACAGATTCACTACTCCAACAGGGGAGACAGACTATAAGAAAATCAGTCTATGTCCTACAGTGCCAGGCAGAACCAAGAACAAAAGTAAGACAGAGTAGACTAGAAAAAGGATATTAAAAAGACTTGTCAAGGAGCCCTCAGGGAGGTGGCATTGTTGGGGAACAAATGAGGTTAGGAAGTAAGTCAGATCACCACCGGAGAGCAGAGTATTTCAGACAGGAAATAGTGCAAGGTGACTTTATGAGTCTTAAGAGTAGAGAGAAAGGAAAAGGAAAGGGCAGAAGACAGAAGGGTGGAAGGGCAGGTAAGGTGCCATAAGGGAGAAATTTGTAGTGAACCTAACATTAAATATTCAGAAAAGGTGGAAAGCCACTTCCATCTTCTTTTTGCTTGTGAACTCCAACCCTGGGGAAGAGAGTGTCTTCAAGGAAGTGACTGAGTTAGCAGGTGATGTGAGCATCCGTTTCAGCTAGTTCCTAATCAGATTTTCTCCAAATTATTCAACCCATAGCCTTGGCAGGCAGCTGTATTCATAAGGAGAGAAATTAGGAACCAAATGTGAGCCCTTGAAGGAACCATGAATGGGCTGATGAGTTTCACACATTCCTTTCCAATCAGACCAATGTAGAAGTGCCCGTTGGCAAATTCCTTTCTGCCACCAGGTCCCAGGAGCAAGCTTGCTTTTGGGATGTTCATACCACTTTACAGCTCAAGGAGGGACATAGCTTACCAAGAATGATGACGATGCTATACTTGATAGCCTTGATTTTTGCCTTTGAGATGAGTCCTCGGTTGTAGCTGCTGCACAGTTTCCCATCTGTAGATACAAGAGGGGGATAGTAAGATGAAGTGTTCAAGATGTGACAGTTTCTGTTTCTGCCAATAGGAACGTTAAAAGTTAGACTCCAGTTTTCACTTATATCCTGTGCATTTATGCCCAGATGGCCCTCCTTGAAAATTTTTAGATTAAAGATGGTTCCGGGCTGGTTTCTGGAGAATGCTCAGTTTATACCTTAATATTACATGCAAATGGTATGGAATGCTCAGACTCTCTCAAGAGACTTGGTCAGATGGTCTGAACAGCTGTAGCTGAAATTCGACCATGTGACCATGCAGGAGTTGAGGTCTTCCCTGAGGAGCACTACTCTCTGAGCCCTGGCTATGCTGAGACACCCATGCAGCCACTTTAGCAACCTAGGCAAAGTTATTTTCTAAAATGATTGCCCCAAACAAATACATTTGTAAAAAAAGAAACAAAAACAAAAACAAAACAAAACAAAAAAACACTCTCAAGAAAAGCTCAAGACAGGGGTATCAGAACTCTCCAAAATAGGAGCTTGGATATACATTTTTTTTGTATGTGGCTGTTGTCTGATGGTGAACATTGAGGGGTGAATGTAAGGATCTACTAGAATACAAGCTTGATGAGGACAGGGGCTTTGTTTTTTGCACTCCTGTAGCCTATACACATATTCAGTGACTAACACAAATACGTTGAATGAATCAATAACCACCTCTCACTAGTCAAGCAGTGGCAAAACAAAGTGATAGGATAGGCTAGGCAGGATCCAGTGCATTAGGCCTTAGTTAAAGGAGTGATTACCTATAAATTTGGGGATAAAAATGTCAGATGTGCTGTCCCTTTCCTCATGGAAGAGTTTTTTACTGTCAGGGCTTCCACCAGCCCACATGCCACCTTTGTGAAATTTCGGAAAAGGGGCCCTTTCTCTGATAAGCACAGGCCTGCCTAGGGCACACACTCAGTGAGGGAAATATGAAGAGGATGCCAGCCACACACACCTCTCAGCCAGGAGCCACCCAGTGAGGCTCAGTGGGCACAACCCTAGTGGTGGCCCTGGTCAGAGGCCCACTCAGGGCATCCAAAAAGTCACATGGAGTAGGGCAGTTGTGCACTAGAAAGACAAACTGCTGTACTCCATTGTGTTCACTGCACTGCCCAGCTCTCACGTTCGAAATTTATTTTAATGCCCATGGAAACCAGTCAGATGTTTACCTTTGCAATATTCATTCAATCCCGCCACCAATCTGATCTAGCCCAACCCCCCAAGTATAGCACATCTGCTAAGAGATAAGGACTGACTAGAAGGGCTGAAATATAGTACTTGTTCTCTAATAATTTTCAATCCAGCATGAAAGATCACACACTCTCCATAAAACTGGTTGAGATGAGCGAGATGCTGCTATGGTTTGAATGACTCTGCCAAAACTCATGTGTAAATTTAATTGTCATTGTAACAGTATTGGGAGGTGGAGCCTTTGAGAGGTGATTAGGCCACTAGGGCTTGGCCCTCATGAATGAATTATTGCTATTATTGTGGAAGAGGGCTTCTGATGGGATGGACGAGTTTGGCTTGACTTTCTCTCTGTCTTGGGTGCTCACTTTCGCCCTCTGTCTTCTGCCATGGGATGACCTTTGCCAGTTGCAAGTGCCCTGCTCTTGGATTTCCCAGTCTCTAGAACCATAAGCCAAATCAATCTCTTTTTAAATAAATTTCTCAGTCTGTGGTATTCTGTTATAGCAGCAGAAAATGGACTAAGACAGATAGAAACCAACTGTGGACAGAGGAGAGACCCATCCTTCCACCACTGTGCTGGGGAGGCTGTGTGGGAGTTGCAGAGAGCATCAAGTGAACTCAAATGACATAAGAAGGATTCCAAGACAAAGGCGGGATGTGGCGTGGGATCAGGAGAGGTGGGAGGCACAGAGTGAATATCCTCAGCCAAGACATGGAACAAGAAAACGTAGGATGCGTTTTAACCACAGTGAGTCATATTGCTTGGCTGTAACCTACAAATATATGGGGTTTGAGAGTGGAGAAGAGAACTGAAGGCAAACTGGGAAGGCCTTGAATGTCTTTCTGAGGAGCTTGGGCTGAACTCCTGAGGCAGCCGCAGGCCACTGAAGTTTCTGAGTAGTTTTGCAGTGTGAACATTTACTCATTGCAGAGGACAAATGATTTTCAAGAGTAACAGGAATAGGGGCTCTTTAGGTACAAAGAAAAAATGCTAATTATAATTAATTCATATTTCTTAAAGCATACCCTGTAAGGCCACTCCTAAATACCATTAGGGTCTTCAGATTCTTCTGTGCATTTCATGGGACCACAAAACCTCAGCCTTGTAAGAAAGCAAATGCTTCAGAAAATTTAGAGCAGTGATTCTCTGCTGGGGTGATCTTACTTTACAGGGAACTTTTGGCAATGTCTGGACACATTTTTAATCATCACGATTATGTGTGAATGTGTGCTACTGGCATCTAGTGGGCAGAGACCAGGAATGTTGCTAAACATCCTTCAATGCACAGGGCAGCCCCCACAACAAAGAATTATCCAGTCCAAAATGCCAAAGGTGTCAAAGGCGAGAAACCTTGATTTCCAGGATGGGATCTTGGGAAGGACACAGGCTTTAAGATCAGATTGGAACGGATCCTCCATCTCTACCAATTACTAAAACTGTGTAACCTTAGGCAAATTGTCTAAAGTTCCCGGCTTCAGTTTTCCCATTTAAAACTTGAGGTGTAGAACACCTAATTCAGAGTTACTTTGAAGATTAACATAAAATAATATATTCAAGGAACCAAGCCCCATGATGGGATGTCAGATGTCTTATCAGTTGAGATGAATGCAGTTTTATCAGTATTTCAGGTGGAAGGTGAGCCATCTTTATGGAAGTGAATAGAAGGTATTACTACATTTGATTGTCTATTATACAAGGTTGTTATCTGTGTAAGAATTATGTACAGCAGAAAATGATCCAAGTGAGATTATACCCATGGGGGGCAAGTAAAGAAGACAGCAGACCAAATTATATTCTTTCAAAGCATCCCCACTGGCTGTTCCTAGGCAACAGCTGGCCCCTAAACAGTATGGTTCTGAAGACTAAGTTGGTCTTTCAGAAAGTTTTCGAGAATGACATTTGTGCTCTGAAATCCCTTTAAAATGGAAACCCGCAGTGCTTTCCACAGGGCAACTGGGTGACAATATAATCAACTACCTGCCCAGAGATCAGAGAAAAGCATCTTTAATCTGACCATTCCAGGAAATGCAAAGCCTCTAGCTTCTAAAGATGGCCCTTCAGAGAGAGCTGAGCTACAAAATGCCGGTAATTCTCCTTTATTGGGAGATAAAAGGATTATTTCTACTCAGGCCTTGGCGCTGAGCTGCAGTGAAAAACAGTTAAATTCAGCTGTCACTGTGCATTAATAACTTAGGTAGCCTGAAGGTGGCAGGTCCATTCGATTTGGGACTGGAAGAAGCACACTGATGTGGACTGTTTTAGTTCCAGAGTACATCCCTAATGGGGGCACATGTTGAAAATTTAGTCTCCAAATGGCCATTTCTGGCTCCTCACCTTCCCAAGACCACAGGCCTCTTACAGAGCCACTGGGAACCCATTATTTGTGCAGGCTGAGCACCTGAAGTGGGAGCAGTTGGCACTTTGGGATTTCAAATGGAAGTAGAATTATTTCCTGGGAGGTGGTGGGGGGAATTCATCTGTGAACTTATAGTGAGTGCAGGTGATTTGTTTAGAAACAAGGAAGTCTAACTGGAAATATTTTAAAATAAATATGCTTCTTATATTAGAAACTTTGTGTATGTTAGGTTGATTTTTAAAAACTTCAAAGTTTTTTAGCAGTTTTTCCTGATTTCTAAAATTTTTAAAACTTGAAATTCATTTTGAACAGTAACATTCTCTTTACTAATACAGCTTGAATACCCCCATGAAATCATCAGTTCAGTATTTTAAGCACATTAGGTCTCATCTGCTTAGCTGCAGGACTGCGGTCCATTTCTTCCCAGGGGGTTTTTGTCCCTCTAGTTTTTCTGAGAGACCCAAGGAGGTGTCTCAATGTTCCGGGATCCACCTGGGCCACCGCCTGTGCCTCTATCATGACACTATCTGGATCCTGCTTTCTAAGCTCGCTGCAGCTGCCCTGGGTTGCCCCAGGTCACTTCACCCAGACCTCCCCTTTGCCAAGGACTGCCTCTTGAGGGGCTCTGGCTGGGCACCAGATGCTTCCACAGCCACAGTCACTTCAAAGCAACGTTGTGAGTCTTCTTCATTATTGCTCTTGACCCTGGGCAGTTGCTTTGCTCTTCTGCTCCACCTCTCAGGGCCTCAGTTCTGTCCCTGGGCTGTCGGTTATTCAGCACCACTGCTCTTCTCTGGGATATCTGCTCTCCAAGTTCTCCTGCCAGGAAGCAAGGGAATGGCCTCTCTCCTCTGTGCTATGCTATTCCAGGGACCTGCAGCAGACTCACTTTAACTTCCAAGAGTTTCAGCTTCTTTAGCCCCCCACACAGCGTTTTCCTCCCTAGATGCCGACAAGTGGCTAGAGTGGTTAGGTGGGAATGTTCTTCTGTGACGCAGAACTTACATTTCCCTTTAACCTTAAGACACTCATTGTGCCTGACTCCATATTCTCCAGAATGTTTTCACATTCAGGGATCTTATTGTCCCTTTCTAGTCATCTGAGGTACTCCCTCTCTCCCCATTAGCTAGACATGCCTGCATATATCTGAACCTTCAAGTAAGAAAGCATTTTGAGTTCCTTTTCAGGTTTTTAGCCCAGAGCCAACCGTAAATTGTAGCTAGATATGAGATTTCACTAACCCACCAGATAGCCCTTTCTGTACCTCAGCACCTCAGCTCAGGCAGAAGCAGGAGCCCTGACAGTCTAAAATAATTATGCAAAGACAGATGAGCTGTTCACCAAACCCATTCCTGTTTCTCCAGGGCACACAATGAGACTACAATTCCCAGCTTGCCTTCCAGCAGTGTGTAGTCATGTGACTAAGATCTGCCTAAGGGATACTGGGAAGAGTCAATGTCTACCATCCCCAAACCTGGCTCAGATACCTCTCCTGAGCAGTCCTCCACTCTCTCTCTTCCCCAGTCCCTGCCTGCTGGAGGGAGGTGCTGAGGGGTACCTTAGCAGCCCTCTGTTAAGTGTGGCAGAATCTCCACCTGCTTGAATTTCTGAACGACTGTGTGGAACAATGCCTTTCCCTCTGGTCTTTATTGCCAACTGGATTTTAATTAAGACATAAACTTCTATGTGGGTAAGGCTACTGATATTTTGGGTTATACAGCTGCTAGTGTTTCTCTCACTAAAGTAGAGATTGGTACCTCATATGCAGTGCTGTCTTAATGAAAACCTGAAACATGTGGCATTGGATTCGTGGGCAGGCAGCAGGTGGCAAGGAAACTGAGGTTTCCATTTGTCTATTGTGCCAATACCGCCCTCTGACTTTATAATGCTTTCAATATTTGGTAAACCAAACTTTCTCTACCTTGTTTTGCATCTCTAGGAATGTCTAGGCTACTCATGGCTCTTGAATTTTCCACGCCTATTTTAAAATAGGCTTGTGAAGCTCAATAAAATGTTTTAATTCAATTTTGTTTGGAACTTTGTTAACTTGTAGATCAGCTGGGGAGATTCAACATCTTTATGGTATTGAACCTTACTATCCATGAACATGTCATAATCGTCATTTATTTGTATCTTTATGTTTTTCTGGCACATCTTTTATTAAATGTAGTTAATTGTAGAGAAGTAATTTTATTCACAGTTACTGATGAAGAAGCTGATATGGACAGCAGTTAATGGGCTTCTCTTAAATTTTTTAAGATAGAAAGTGAATAGGACTTTACCCAATTCCTAATCTGTAGCTTTTTTCCTTCACTCTAGTGTGCCTCATTTAATTAAAAACATGGAATTTAGATATAGCATGGATCATATCTGCTAAGCCATGATAGCTAGACATAGTTATAATGAGAAATTTGTCTGTTCCATGGGTATACTTGCCCAATCTCCTGCTCCCGTGCAGTAGTAAATGTTCTAGTTTGCACAAGTAAATCCTCCCGGACATCCATAATATGCTCATTTATGAAAGATAAAATACAGGATTGGAAACCCTGTCTCCTCCACGTCTTGCCCTCCACGCTTGTTTGTGGGAAAGTCTTTAGATAATTTATGATACAGTTCTTTTTCTTTTCCTTTCTGTCAGTGTTTGACTGGGAGAAAATAGACATATTTGTCAGTAAGAAGAATGGTTCTCGCACTAAGGATGGCTTGAGTTTTTCAGCCAGTGTTTACAAAGTGAGCTTCTGTTCACACTAATCATGGCTAATGTCCCCTCGTTGATGAGCAATAATCCTGGCATGCAGACCCAGCTGGAGATCCCATTTACCTGCCAACTCTAGAGCTGCTTGGCTGTAATGACAGATGGGAAATCAACTGCATTCCATTTATGAGTAAGATATAGAGAGCATATAAGCTTTTGAGAATACCAGCTGCCCTTATTCCAGGACGAGGTCACTAACGGTAACTAAAAAATATATATAATGGAGATATAAAACTATATTAAAGAACAAAAAGTGGCGGCAGCCATTTCCACCTTTGGGAGGGAATAATGGCACCCTCTCTATCAGTGGGAAACAGAGCTCTAAGTGGCTTTGTATGGTTTCAAGGACCGGAAGTCAGGGGAGCCCAGGAGTGCAAGGACTGGCATATGCAGTAGCAGGAGACATGGGAACTTTGGAGAGAACCAGGAACTTAGCCTCCCTGGGGGGAGGCATGCTGAGGGAGGTGGTGAGCAAGAGCGGTGCTGCTGTGGAGGGAACAGGAGAGCTGTAGGAGGTGAGACAGTGAGAGTGAGTGCTCAGAGGGACAAGCAGGGAGGAGCATGTCAGACCCACAGAATTGGCAGAAATCACACGACAGGGGTTTATACCAATCTGATTCTTCTGAAAGTACAGGAAGACCTCGGCTACCTCCACAAAATTGGTCTCCACACTGCCAGTCATGACTCAGCCTTTAGATTTTAAATATATCAAAACAAAACCTTCAGGAGATGAGGTAGGAATAACTCTCTGAAGGCAAAGCTCTAGAGGAAGTGTCCTGGAAGGGAAGCCGCACACAAGACACCGAGTTTGTGTTTTTAATTTTTAAAAAGTCTTGTCCTTATGTGTGCACTCAATATGTGTGTATTTGAATACCAGTTGTGCCACATGCTACCCGTGAAAACAAGCAAACTGCTTAAGCTTTGAGTCTGTCTTCTGTCTGTGAGAGACAGTAACACCACCTTGAAGAGTTGTGGATTAACTCATTTCCTGTTTAGAAAAAAAAAAAAAAAAAAAAGCACAGCTCACTGCCAGTGCAGTATTCTCAAATGGGAAATGGGTTACATGGGAAATAGGCAATGGGCCATGGATGAAATGGAGCAAACAGGAAACGAGTTAAAGGGAAGAACACAAGGAAAAGACCTAGCAGTGGCTGACAGGAGCTGCTCCGTCTGTCCCTCTGTCTTCTCTGTTTGTGTTGAGAGATGAATGGATGATAGCTTTGAGTGGGCCTTAGAGGGTCTAAGCAAGACGTTTATACAGAGAAGTGCATGGCAAATACGTTTGTGGGTGCTGAGTTGATGGTTTTAAAAATGAATATACATATATACATCTAGGATAATATTGGCTGTTTACTCAGGCTAAAGGGCCACAGGGCTATTGTTTCAATTATATGATTTAGGTAATTGTAGAAAATTTTTACGTATGGCTAAGTGAAAAATAGAAGAAAATAAAAATCAACTAAAATTCAACCACTCAGAGATAATTTCAATAACATTGATAACATGTAGCTTCTTGATATTTTCCATTTCCCTCTCTCTCTAGCTATCATCTATCTATATATGCACATATATATTCTGCTAAGTAAAAATATGTGCACATATCTATAAAAGGGATACCATACTGCTTTCTTTTTCTTAATGTACTATATTGGAGAAATATTTCTATGGCAATAAGTACACTCTATATAATAATTTTTAGAGCTGCAGTATTTAATTGTATGGCTATATAATTATTATACTCAGTTCCCTCATTGTAGGGTATTCAGATCTTTTCAGTTATTCATGATTATAAACAATATTTCTTATATTTGTTTCCTTTCTCTTTCTTTCTCCCCCTCTTGCCTCTCTTCCTCTCCCTATCTTTCCTTTCCTTTCTTTTCCTTCCTTCCTTCCTTTTCTTTCTTTTCTTTCCTCACTCTTTCTTTCTCCCTCATTCTATCTTTTGTTCTTCATTTTATAAGGAGTGTATTTCCTTGTAGCATATGATATAACAATCTAATATATGATTATTTCCATATGGGCAGTTGTCTCAACATTAGTAATTAAACAGTTTCTATTTCTCTATCAGTTTAAAATACTTCATCACATTCTAAATTCCTGAGGTTTCCTTTAGCATTTCTGTTCTGTTGGAATTCCCTGTCCATATAATTCTCTTTCAATGATTATAGTATTATAATTATAGTACTTATGGAATTTATTTGATATTTGATAGAGGAAGGATGCCTTCATCCAATTTTTTTCAGACAAATATTCTAACTTTTAACCAAAGCCAATTGCACTGAATAGAATGAATTCACTTGTGTTTATTCTCTCTGATTGCTTTTGCTCTTCCAGAAAAACCAGGATGTGGAGACTGCACCAGTGGAAGGTAAGCACTAGGATCTGCATGGGGGCTGGAATTAGCCCCAAGCTGAATGACTGGGTCTTTGCGGGTTGAAAATTTCCAAGCAGCCTAAACACATCTCTTGGTTACACTGGTCAGTCAGCGTGAAGTTCAGCCACCTATGACTCTGTGTCTCAATGGACCAGATTGTCAAACCTGGTTGAACATCAAAAATACCTGAAGAGCTTTTCCGAAATAATGATGTCCATGCCCCACTCCAGATGGAGTGAATCAGAATCTGTCAGGGAATGGTGTCTGGGTTTTGGTGCATTTTAAAATCTCCCCAGGCAATTCTACTGTGTAGCCAGGGCCAAGACCCAAGGCCCTAGACTGTAAGTTGCCTATAGTCAGGAACCATGCTATTTATTCATTTGTCATTCCCAGTCCCTTGTACCACTCCTGACATGCAGAAGAACACAGAGGAACTGAACTGAATTCAGGCGAAGAACCCAGACTTACATATCTCTACTCATTCTTCTAGGGAAAAAGACACAGATTATCAGTGCCCGATAATACTTGTGCATCCTCTTGGCAGCCTCACAGTCTTATTGGAAAAAGTAACTTTAAGAGGGAGAAAACAAGCTCTGTCGTGGTCCAACAAAAGTTTAACTCACAGTCTGAAAAGACGAGGGCTTAGGGAGAATCCAGTCTACCCCCTTATTTTAACGTCTTGGAGCCCAGGGATTATGTAACTTTGCTAGGTGGCACAGCTCTTTGTGGCACATCTGGAACAGAAAGCAGCTCTTCTTATTCCAGATATTTGTGGTACGGCTTGTTGTCCTTGTGTGAGTGCATATAGTTGTGAGTATGCATTGTTAGTGTGTGTGAGACTGAGTGTGTGAAGGTGTGTGTATTTGTGTATATGAGCCTACGTTTTGTGTATGTGTATGCACAAGGAATGGGAGGGGTGTGTAACCTGAGCGGATCCAGTCTCCTTCTGCAGAGCTATGACATTACAACAAACAGAAAACTAGAAGCCCTTTCTTCTTTTGGTCCCTTGGTTTGCTGTGTTTTCTCCAGACCGACCTTGGTCAGGTCCAGTAATGTTTTCCTGGGAAGCAGGACAGGCTTCCAGGGCTCAGAGTCTACTGCGTACGAGGGGCTCTGCATTCAGGTTTACTGAGAAGGAACTTGGGGGAAGGTTGTAGTAGGTGGTCTTAGGCTTGATCTGGTTTGAATTGGTGTGTCGGGGCAGCTGGGAAAGAATGAACCACCGTGCCTTTACTGGCTTAGGGTCCAGGATTGTTCTATGGACAAATGGCAGCTTTATGTATCTGAAAATTCAAGTCAATCAGAAAAGCCTATCCTCATCTTTGCTGAAGGTGTGATGTCCTCCTTGGACAGTCTCTCTTTTCATATCTGTGTCCTCCAAGGTGCTTCTTTGCTAGAACTGAGGCTGGGATAACCCTTGGATCCTAGCTCAAAGGCTAACTCTCTGCTGGCATAGCTTGGCCAGGTCCAAAGTGCCCCCTTCCTTCTCCTAAATTTCAGGGAGGTCACATGGGGGACAACAGAGCCTGCCTGTGATAGCCTTTGGTGGGTCTGGTCTGTCGGCTGGGTCCTGATATGATCCTGTATGCTCATGTATCAAGGAATCCCCAGCTCACATTTGCTAGAGGAAAACCTCTGGAGAAGCAAATTAGCTAAGAATTGGGCCATGCAGAGTAGAGACTTACCTGAGCAGTTGGAAATCACTCTTTCGTAGGTTTTGCTTTTAATCCAAATAGTTCGGATCACAATGCCATACATGACGCTGCAGAAAGAATCAAAGGTAGTATTAAAGTGGCTGGTGGATCTCTACTGTGAGGACACAAAGACCACTCCCACCTCCCTGAGTGCAAGGTGCAAAGGGAGGAATCTTTTAACCATGCCTGTCCCTCTGTACTTGCTGTTTATAGAATCACAACTGAAAGTGCCCATGAGGATCCATTGGATGGAGTCACTTCTGTCTTAAGTGAGAAGGCTAAGACCTGGTGAAGTTAGGCAGTTTCCTCAAGGTAACCCAAATGGTTTGAAGGAGAGCTGTGATTAGAATCCAAAAACAGGCCTTAGAGTCAGAAAAGACTTGGGTCTCCTCTGCTACTTGTCTGTTGTACAATCCTGACTTTAGTGACGTCTTTTAAGTGACATCTATGATCCCTGACTCCAGCATTCATGGCTTTGTGTGATCCTCACCCCTTTAGTGTGGGAAGAGCAGGTGACTTGCCTCGAATCAATGCAGTGTGGCAAAGGGGATGGGACTGATTACACAGACTGTAGCGCCTGTCTTGTTGGTGTCTCTCCCCATTGCTGGCTTTGAAGAAGGAAGGTGCCATGAACCCCACAGCTGCAAGAAAATGAATTCCGCTAAGGACCTGAGGGAGCTTGGAAAAGAGCCTTTCCCAGTCCAGCCTCTGATGACCCCCTGCCCTGGATAAACAACTTGATGACTGCCTTGCCTGAGCAGGGGACCCAGTTAAGCCATGGCCAGATTCTTGACCCACAGAAACTGTGAGATGATAAATGTATCTTGCTTTAAGTCATTAGGTTTGTGGTAATTTGTAAAGGAGTAATAGATAACTACTACACTGAGCCTCAGCTGAGGTTCTACAAAATGGTGTTAACAAAACAGACCTCTTGAACTTTTTGAGTATCAGATGTGACAATATTTAAAGTGCCAAGTACAGTGCTGGAAAATTAGTGGAGATTAATTTCCTTTCTCCTCTTTCTTGCCTATTTTTTTACACTATATCACACCAATTCTTACATGATTTAATCTGTGCCTAACAGGAAAACAAAGTGTTAATGATTCAAAAGTGTCAAGAAGTTTTGTATCCTGGGTACTCTTTGATAAATATAAAAACTACTCTTCTTTAATATTACTTGATATTTTGACTACATTAAGCACCTTGGCAAAAAACTTTGGGACACAGCAATGCTTTATTCTAAAACTGCATATCTTCCCTCTTGAGAATCATTAGTTAAAAAAAAAAAAAATCAAAGCTTCAGTTTGCAGTAGCTGACAAAGCACTAATTGCTTTTAATGATCTTTAGAATATAACTTAATTAATGGCAATGTTAAAATCTCTGCTGCTTATTGCCTTTTCCCATTCTTGCTCAGCAAACCCTTCAGAGTGCTCCAGGAAAGCTTAGGGACTTTTTGGAGCATCTCCATTCTTTCTCACATAATTGCCCAGGGACTTTTTTTTTTTTTTTTTCAATCAGTTTGTATGCCTGTAGTAAAGAAAAAATGAGAAAAATGTTATTAGTGAGTTCAACCCTAAGTTGAATATTTGCTAGAACAGGAAAACTTCTTCCCCAGAAAGTGAAATACCGTGCAAGGTAAGGTTACACCCACCATGGAAAGTTAATGGTTACGTCAATTGCAACCCCAGTATATAATTGACCAATAATTCAAATATTTATGACTGTCAACCATGTACACAGACGAAAGGTTAAGAAATGTCTTATGCTTTAGGGATTTGGGCCTAAGTCACCCCCTCTTTTTACTTAGGGCCAATCAGATGAGTGAGAACCAGTACCAACTTTTCAATTAGCATGGCAAACACCTAATAACTAGGGTATTATTGCCAAACCAGGCTACTTCTTGGAGCATAGCAATCAAGCATCAAAGAGACATCTGCGTTGCTGTTTGTCACCACCAGTGTTTTGCTCTGTCACCCAGGCTGGAGTGCAGTGTCAGGATCGTAGCTCACTGCAGCCTTGACCTCCCACCTCAGCCACCTGAATAGCTGGAACTACCAGTGTGTGCTACCCTGCCCAGATAATTTTTGTATATTTTCTAGAGACAGGGTTTCACCATGTTGCCAGGCTAGTCTTGAACTCCTGGGCCCGAGAGATCCATCCGCCTATGCCTCCCAGAGTGCTGAAATTACAGGTGTGAGTCACCACACTTGGCTTTGTCTCTTTTCCTTTCGCTGATCAATCAGATTGCGGATAAGTTTTGTGGATTGTCTCAGCAAAATGACTCCATAATCTGTACCTTCCTCTCCGTCCAGGTTTTCAGCATTAGTGGAGACTCTTACAATCTCTCTTTATTCATTTTGATGACCACTTTTATTGTGGGCCCTGTGATCCTCTTTGACCTTGGACCTCATGCCATGGACAGTGCTGGCCAGGTCCTTGGGGCCCTTTTACCCACCATGGCCGTGTATTCTATCTGCAGGGCTGCACCAACCTGGCAAGAGGCTTTCCCACAGTGTGATCCCCTTTCCTAAGCAAAATAAATGAATTTTTCTCACATATGACAAGCCAATGATCCATGACTAATGCGCTTTTTTCCACTTATTTTTTTGCAATTGTCGGTCATGAATCTCTTCTGCTTCTACCTTTATCTTACAGAGATGAAAATGATAAGAGAATGAGAAATCAATTAGGTAGGAAGAAAATAAGCACAGCTAAAGTAAAGCAATTACACTGGGGCTAATAACCTCCCCAGCAACAATTAGACAGTTATGTCAAGTGAATTTCAAAACAACTCCTGTTGTTTTGACCCAGAAAAAACAACATATTGCCTTTGCTGTCAGTCACTATGGTTTCAACTCCTGGGAGCCTGATTTAGTGGATGATGGAAGAGCTACATCTTTATTCATACACAGCTCTCATGAGAGTTTGCCACCAACAATACAGCTACCTCTCTCTCTCTTTCCCTCTCTCCCTTTCTTCCCCCCTCCTCTTTCTTTTCTCCCTTTTTTCTTTCCTCTCACATATATTTATGGAGGGGCTATCATAGTCAAAAACTGATCTAGGCATTAGATAGCCAGAAATTTCTGTATTAGCAGCACGTGTACACGTGTGTTTGTGTGTGTGTGTGTGTGTGTGTGTGTGCGTGAGAGACAGAGAGAGAGAATGAGAGAGGGAGAGAAAGAGTAGAGAGAGTGACATGACACATCTGTTGTTCGGTGCAATTTATTGCATTATTCATTCAATCTAATATTCACCAACTGTTTAGTGCATGCTGGATGTGAAGTTCAGAAATGAAGAAGCCACAGTCCCTGCACTCATGAGATACAGTCACACTACCATGAAGTCTAGATGATGACATGGACAAAGTGAGGTTAGAGGTTAAGGAGTGAGGAACTGAGGTGCCTCTTGGTCCGGGGTTGGCAAGGGAAGCTCTACCGTGGAGTTGGTTTGGAAATGAGACACGAAGGATGTGAACTAGTTGGCAGAAACAAGGCAAGGTGAGCTTGGCAGAGTGTTTAGGCATGGGAGTGATGCACATGGGCCAGAAGGGTGTTTGTTCCATAGCTGGAGTTGGGAGTGCAGGTGAGGTATCAGCAGCTCACTGTGAAGCAGGCAGGGAATCTTTGAAAAAGACAAGTGGATCTTGTCCTAGCAGATACTGAAAGCATACGAAGCTGGGCGATAAGTAAAACAATGAGGGATTTGTGTCAGAAAAGCTGCTAAGTTAGTTATTTGTGCTTTTTCTTTTTGTCTTAATTATGTCACTCACTACTATTAATAATGAAAACAAAATAAAACCATACTCAATATAGAGGCAAATGACAAATTAGGAGAAATATTTGCAACATATGCAAAAAGAAAAAGGTTATTGTATATATAATATTTCTAAAGATAGAGAATAGAGAAAATAAAAACATTTAAACAAGAAAAGTAGCATTACTATCAATGACAAAATCCGCAGTTACTTTTGCACCAACCTAATAAGTATTTTTAAAAAATGACAATCAGCATATAAAATATACTTAATCTTATTTGTAATGAAAGAAATGCAAAATAAAACACCTAAAGTATTTTTTTTTCTATCAATTTGGTAAATGTAGCATATGTAGCATGCATGAAGGACAATGAGGCATGGTGAACAACATGAGTAAACACTTTCCTTGAGCTGCTTTCTTTGTTTATTTAAATTGCTAATTCCCTTCTCCTTACTCTACTTTGAAGAAATTAGGCTTACCCTAATTTAAGAAACAAAGAATTTAACCTTACTCACAGCATTGAGCCTGGGGGCCAGAATATAGGCAATAAAGAAAGAATAAGAGTTGAACCTTATCTCTGAGATGAAATTGTAGCACCTATGCCAGGTACTCTTTGGAAACAAGTTCCTCACAAAATTCCCCCCAGGGCCTGGTCTTGTTTGAGAAGACAGTTGTTGCTGAAGGAGGCGAGGATGTTGGTCCCCCAGAAAGAAGTTCTTTCTTCACCAGGGGGAGCTACGAAAGAGGGAAGGTGATGAAAGAGAAGCCTCTTGTCAGGTAGGAAATGCTTCAGAGAAGCTCAAGGATGGCTGGAGGTCATGGCTGAGTTTTCATGACTGTCACAGCTGGAAGCAAGGAGCTAGGATCAGGCCTTACAGAGGCCTTAGTTTGGTGAGAGCTGAGGGAAACCACTTTTTGAAATCATTTCCTTCAATCAGCAAACACATTGTATTTTGCCCTTTCAAGGACATGAAAAAAAAAACACACTGGCTATCCTGTAGGCAGGTTCGAGGAGAAGTCCTGGTGGAAAAAGCAGCCCAAATAATGGGGAAATCATAGATGCAGGACAACCTGAGCTGCATGGTCCACGTGCTGCAGCATCCACTCTGCTGAGCAGGGACTTTGACTGGAGCTCATTTCTTGAACTGATGGGAAATCAATCAGCAGTGAAGCCAGGACATGCACTGCCACTGAAATCGATGCCTCAGTTGCTCAGGGTGACACAAGCCACTTCCTTCCAAATGCTCTCTGACTGTTCCGGCTCACTTGCCTATTACTTACCTTGGGTGGTTGTCTAAATAATCTTATCTCCTTCAAACTTCCTCTCAAGCTCAGCTTGATGGAGTAGAGGGCAATAAGTCAAAATAAAGTGTAGGTGTTAAGTTGTCCATTCAGCAGAGGTGACTGGACAACACCCCATCTCGGAAAGGCTGCTGGGTTGGCTATTGAGGTCACTCTGTGCTTGCCCATCTCAATCTCTGATGCGGGGGTAGGGGCAAGGCAATTACTTCTTTTAGTCTTAATTCTACTCTTATGAAAAATTCAGGGGTTTGACCATATGATGGATAACATTTCTCCCAGCTATAGTATTTTGTGAAACTAAAGATGAATAGTGAGCAAGAAAAGGTGACTCCCACCATATCAGAAAACCCTTGAAAAGCATGCCACCAGCTTAGTAATTAAAGAAATGCATACTAAAACAACGAAATACTTTTTAAACTCTTAGGTTGGCAAAGATTTAGTAAGGAAATAGTGCTACCTTCCATTGGATCAGGGGAGCAAAAAACAAGAGCCCTTGTATGGTGTTGCCCAGAATATACCTTTTCTACAAGTGATTTAGCTAACAGGCCAAGAAACAATACAACTTTTCTCAAGGGCAGCTTGTGACTATGCATCAAAAGTTTCAAAAGGTGCATCATCTTTGATCTATACCTTTGATCTAGTAATTCCACGAGAATGAGTTATGAGGAAATAACCAGAGACTCATGTACAGTTTTAAGTACAAAGATTTTTATCACAGCTGTCTTTACACTATCAAAAACAAAGGCTGATCTTCCTTTGCTTATGATGTGTTATATGACACACTATGGCTGGCTTAGAGGTACTCAAAAGGCGCAGGATCATCGTGGCCCAAGAATACAGACAATGTGCCAGGTCTCTCCCTGTAGTCTCCCACCCCATCCACACATGCAGAGCCCATTTCAGAGGGTGATCCTGCCACATGGCCAAGTGAGACCCTACCTTGACCAGGTTGCTGTGCTAACAGATGTCTGTTAAAAGACCATCTACAGCTCACCATTGGCTGCAGGATAAAGGACACTCTATGACTTTTTTGCCAAGGTCATTCACAACTGAGCCTCCCCCAGCCACTGGAAGGAGCTCACTGCCAGTTTCTGTCCCATTGGCACTGTCTACCTGTCCACTCTGCCCCTACACTCACTCCAATTTCTGGTCATCAGAGTCTGCTTCCTCCCCACTTCTCCCTTATCCTATCTGAATCATTTCCTCCTTCAATGGTGGCTTCCAAAATATATTGCCTGGCATTATGCGACTCCACTGCATACACAATTTAGCATATTAGTGCATACTGAGTTTTGTGTTCAGTTTGTTTCAAGTATATCTGTCTTTTCGTTTACAAAATCCCTATAAGTTGTAATTTGCCTTATATTTGGAAGGTTGCAAGATATAAAAGAAATAATATGGTATGAAATCAGAAAAACCTGGATATCAATCCTGTTTGATGTTGAGTAAGTTACTTAACCACTCTGAGCTTGAGTTTCATTATTCATTAAATTGGGACAATGGTAATTGTTTCACAGTGTTGTACTGTGGCTAATGTGATAATTGTTAGCTGTTTGGCCCAATGCCTGCCCTATATACCCAGTAATTGCTAATTCCCTTCTCCTTACTCTACTTTGAAGAAATTAGGCTTACCCTATAGTAGCTACACATAAAATCTTGTGACCTGGCCAGCTCACCCGAGGGCACTAGATAAAATGGGCCTGTAGGGGAGGAGAGCAGCAGCTGGCAAAGCAGGAAAGCCCCCCGCCCAACCACCCACTGTATGGTCCTGGCCTGACAGCTTCTTACCTGATGATTGTCAGAGGGATGAAGTACACCAGGAAGGCCACAATGGTCATGTATGGGGTCCAGTAAGAGTCGTCAGGCCACAGGGCCCAGCATTGCACTTCACCGTTGGAGAGTGTCCTCTTCCCAAATATGATCAGGGTGGGAATGGAGAACAGGAAAGACAGGCTCCAGGCGATCACAATGAGGACCCTGGCTTGCTTTTCTGCCCAAAGAGAAGAGAGGGATGTCTGCGTATGTAGCAACCATTCTGGGGAGCACAATGGAGTCTGCTATAGAAAAGGATCACTGTGGGGCAGCCACCCTGGACCTCACAGAACCTCCCAGAGCCTCAGTTTCCTCATATGTAAACAGGGAGACAGTACCTCCATACAGAGTCAATGTGAAGATTATAAAGGGAAGCTTGAACAGAAGCTAGCACATTGCCTGGCCTAAGGTTGGTGCTTCTTCTTTCCTGATTTCCCCGTCTGACTTGAGATGTTGACGCATCCATTCCTGCAGTATTAGGGAACTCAGTTTGTACCATGTACATTTGGTAAGTTGTAGTGCAAATGCTGAGTTGTGTCTACCCATATGCAGTCACTCTTTTATTACGAGGCAGGGCTACAGCCTTAGGTCCGTGTGGCATCCTTTCACTGTACCCAGCACTGCAAAGCACTGGGACAGTTTTTGAGAGTTATTTGCCAAATGGGAAGGAACCTTCTTCTTTTTTTTTTTTTTTGGTAGGAACATGGGTGGACTTATAAGGCAGAGAAAGAACACTGAACTTTGTTCTGGATAGTAGGGTGCATTCAAAACCAGCCCAGAAACCTGGTAGCTATATCTGCACACTGGATTTCAGTTGCAATATTCTGACCTTGGCTAAACCATGCAGTCTCAGCCTCATCTTTTCTTTAAATTGGTATAAAAGATACCTGCTCTGGCCACCTCAGCAGGCTATGATGGGGCTGGAGAGAGACAATTAATATATAAGCAAGCACCTTTAAGACACACCTGTTGTTATGATGTGATGCTTTCTGTCAAGCTGTTGTTGAAGCTCTCGTCTTAATCCCTCACCTAGCTGGGCTTTCTGTGCTCACTGGCTCTGGGACCTTCTTCCAGAAACAGAAGGCCACCTTGCTCCCCTACTTTCAACTTGGAAAGCAGGCATGTGTCTTTGGGTGGGGTTGGAATGTAGAGTCAGGTGGTGGTGTCGAACAGTGTGTTGGCTCTGGTCGAGGAGCTATAAGAAGTGAGAAAAATCTAGAGGAAACTAGGGACTCTATTAAAATCCAAACCTGAAATATTTAGGAGAATAATATCTAGGGTTCTGTTCTTGCTGAATTATATGCACTAAAAAGAGATACTAGATTCATATAGAAAAGAGTTGTCATGGCCCACTGAGCAAGCAGGAGTCTTGGGGTAGAATTATAATAGCAATCAGATTAAGGTCTTTTTGTTCCTTACATGCAACCGGTAATCCACTGGTGATAGGGGGAGAGGTTTTCCTGCCTGAGTTTGGAAACTCAAGCCCCTTGATGTTAGTGATGACTCATAGGTGACGGACACGTTAAGTGGTAAATGCTGGTCAATTTAGTTAATTACATAAAAATTAGTAATTAAAATCCTAGACAACAATAAAAAACCCAAATTCTCAAGAGGATTTCAAATATTTTCTCCCTAGGTGGGCTTGCTTCAAGTAGGAAGTCCAGCAGAGGTACCAGCCCTTCTGCTTTCTATCCTCATCTGCTATTCCTCGTCCTCCCCCAGGTCACTATCCACATTGGGGTCTCTCCAGAGCTGGGGTACAGGGAACCAGGGAGGAGGAAGAGGACAGAGTTCTCGCTTGACTGCTGCTGTCATCAGAGGGCTTTGTGCTCTCTGTGTCTGGCTGCATCCAAAGCTGATTCTTGGTCCCCTGAGGAACTTTTCTGGGTCCTTTGGAAATTCTCCTGTGGGGTCTTGCTGGTGGCCACTTGCTTGACTTGGGCAGTGACGTTCCACCCTCCCTGGTGACCTCCAGGGAGGCCTCTCTCTCTGGCCGAAATGTCTGGGGCAGGATCTTTTTTAACACAGCCTCAGGCAAACTTCACGATGCAGGTTCTACATCAGCCCCCTGGGCTAGGACCACAGCGCCAACCAGCCTCTCTTCAACGGTCTCAAGTGTGATGTAGTCATCGGTCCCCAATGCTCTCAAATACAGGGAACATGTCAAGCTCTGTGAGTCATCATGCGAAGCCCTCTCACTAGACTTAATTTACGTAGACTTCGAGTCACCTGTGATTAGGACAGTATGAAAGGTGAAAGAGAGACTGAGAACAGTGTCAACATCTTCACTGGATGAGGGCCTTGGCCATATGGGCACAGGCATGGGGAAGGCATTGTAGAAGGTAGTCTAGACTGATAGCACGAGCATCAGAGAAATAGAGCAGGCATGTATGTGCAATATTGAAGGAGAAATGGCCTAGAGGTGGTCTAGAAAGGTAGGAAAATGTCTTCACCGCCACCACGCCATAAGGTATCTCAAAAGGAAGGTTGAGGAGCATCCTTCTGAGATGTCTTAGGGGAATCAGCCACCTCAGGAGACAGGAGGTGGGGGCAGCCTCCCATTAGGAGGTTGATGGTATAGGGGAGCTGGTCCCTAAAGGAATAGAGAAACACCGGGGGTGGAGAGAAGCAGTGGGAGTTCAGATTAGGAAAGAAGCAGGGTGGGATGAAGTGGGCAGGTGGTAGAACTGGAGGGGGTTCTTCTTGATGGTGGGGATGTGAAGCCTGATGGGTTTCTATGGTCCTGGGTGACATTAGTAGCTGCCCCCTGTGCTCTTGTTCTTTCAATGGTTAGAATTCTAATGTCGTCTTCTTCTATAGGTCCCAGGACACTTTTAAGGGCAAATGTGACTCCTGGGCCCCACCCAGTTTCCACTTGATGGGTAAACAGTGCATTCACTTTTGAGAGGGATGCACAGGGAAACAGCTTAAGACAGTATAGCATCATAATTTAGAATCAACTCTACCAAGGTCTCCAAAGATGTTTCCCCAAAGGCCCAGAAGGGTACAGGCTTGGAGCTGTTTTTCTCATACCGGTGCTGGGCTGCACTGGGAAAGCCCCACTCTCTTAGGCTGTGATGCAGCTGCCACAGCAGGGAGACTGATGGCTTTCCAGACAGCTGAGCCCATTTGCCATGAAGAGTGACTTCTCAGGGCTGAAGGATCCAGGATCGAACAGATGAAATGCAGGTTTGCATATGAGGTAGACTGTCTCGTGTTTCTCACCCCTGGAAAGTCAGACTCCCTCTTCCATGAGCTCTTGTCCATTTCTGCACGTCTCTGCTGCTTAGCCTTCTTCTTTTCCATGTAACTAATTTACCTTTTTATAAAATCGTGTAAGTTACACATATTGATTACAGAAACACTAGCAAATAAAAATAAGTGAAAAGGAAAAAAATCCATAGTGGCACCCACCACAAAGGTCAAGTTTAAATTTTGATAATGCATGCATATATAATATACAGATTACTCATTTAAAAATGAGATCACAATACAGATGCTACCTTGTAACCTAATTTTTTTCCTCTGAAAAGCGTGTTATGACCATCTTTTCCTGTTAAGAAATATGAATCTGTACAAGTGGCATTTTTTTTTACAAATACAATTTTAGAACCCAGTATAGAAAATTATAGAAAGCTCAGGTAGCTTCGGTTGAAACTGAGACAGTCAGCAACTCCCAGATCTGCCCTGGAGCAGGCCAGCAAAATGAGCCCTCCGGGAGTCAGTGTGGAAAGCACAATTGGAAAAGTACTGATAAATAATATTTTTTCCGAAGGTTATACCATACTCCAATTTTATCAGTAGCCTATTATTATCTAAGTTGTTTTCCATTTTTTTGTTATAAATAATTTATATTCATCTATTTTTCCCAGTTCTAGTTATTCCTTAGGATAAACTCTTAGAAACAGAAGATTTATTAACTTCGGACAAATATTGTTACATTTCCCTCAAAAGTGCCTACTGTTTATGGCTGTCACTGTAACAACAAAAGTACCCATTTCCTTATACTCTCTTACTACTTAGATAATTCTTCCTTTTAATCTTGTTATGTGGTTGATGAAAGTTTGTATCCAAATGTTCAATCTTGCAATTCTTTAATTAGTGGTCAGAAGAACATTTTTACATATTTTCTTTTCATTTTTATTATTTATTTATTTTTTTGACCAAGTCTCACTCTGTTGCCCAGGCTAGAGGGCTAGAGTGCAGTGGTGCGTTCTCCACTCACTGCAACCTCTGCCTCCCAGGTTCAAGCAATTCTTGTGCCTCAGCCTCCTGAGTAACTGGGATTACAGGTGCGTGCCACCACGCCTAGCTAATTTTTGTATTTTTTAGCAGAGACAGGGTTTCACTATGTTGGCCAGGCTGGTCTCAAACTCCTGACCTCAAGTGATCCACCCGCCTCGGCCTCCCAAAATGCTGGGATTACCAGCGTGGGCCACAGCACCTCATCTCATTTATGTTTCTTTGTTTCCTGATAGTCTGTTCATGCCCTTTGCCCATTTACTCAATTAGAATGTTTTCATTTCTTTGCCAGACTTCTTTATAAAAAGGATATTTTTCTTTGCCTATTATATAAAAATATTTTCCATTTATAATTTTGCTTTTTAAGTTTATTTATGAGTATTTATTATGTATATAAATAATTTAAATTTTTATGTAGTAAAAAACTATATTTTCCTTGTTGTTTCTGCTTTTGATATGATTCCTGGAAAGGCCTTTCCTTCACTGAAATTATGAAGGTGTTACCCAAATATTCTTTTACTCTTTTTATGTTTAAAGTGTTAATTTTTTCAATCCAACTAAAATGTACTTTGTTATTAGCTATGGCGGGTGGTGATCTAATATTTTTAAAAAAGGCCAGACAGCTATTTCAACATATAGTATAATGACTAATTCATTTTTTGCCAACTGATTTGAAATTTTGTATGATTTACATGTGTTATTCTGGTTCCAGTATTATATCGTTTTAATTATCAAAATTTTGTATTATGTTTTAATATAACACTGCATATTTCTCTTCATTATTTTGATATTTTTCTACTTATTCTCATATTCATTTTTGGCGAAGAGCTTTAAAATTGTCAACTTTTCTGGAGTTGCTGGCTAAGAAAAACACTGCTTCAGTAAATAGCAGAAAAAATAAATAAAACATAGCCTCCCTCGGTTACGCGGCCATTGCCTTGTGCCTGCACAGCTACATTTGACTCCCTCCTGGCTTCTCCCTGCTCCGTGACTCTCCCAGAGAGCCCAAGGACTCTCCGGGAAATCTCTTCTTTCTACGGCTTTCTCTCAGCTGAGCCGCATGCAAACCCCAAACCCCGCCTCTCAGCTGCCTTTAAATTCTGAAAAGCTGCCGCACTAAAATGACTTCCGCGTTGGGTTTCCTGGAACCTCTCGTTCCCCGTTCTCACCAGCTGCCTTCACCCTATAAACTTGTGAGTATCAGTTCATCCTCTACAAGGCCAGGGAGTTCTCCCAGGGGCTGAATTATACATTATACACTTGGCTTCCGTGTTTCATCTGCTCCCTCGTGTGCTGGAAATTCTTAGACGTTTCTGGTATTTGGATGGCTTCTTTCTTTGACTCTCATTTCAGATGCAGGTCTCCCCCTGTTTTTACATTTTTTCAGTGACTTTCCTTGGGACTGGGCAGGGGAAGGGAGCTGGCTAATGTGTTTCTAGGCTTTCATCTTACCCGGAAGCTATCGATGATGAGGAGTTTCCAAGCACCTAACGTTGAGCCTCTCTTAATTTAGTAGTGAGGAAATAAGTTGTTTTACATCTTTAGAAAAAAACTATAATATTAATTGCTGCCTTTCTGATAATTTAGGACACTGTTCATAATATTACACAGTGTCTCCCAGAACTAGACATATTTCCCATGAGCAGTTAATTTTTTCACCTAGTGAATATGGTGACACACGTAATCCATCATGTCACCCTCTTGGCTATGGGTCTCAAGTCTGTACCTCTAACACGTTTCCTGGGACTTCCCTCATGCAATTTCCTATACTTATTTTTCCTTCACTTCGATTTCTTCATCTTAAAATACTTTGGCGTTGATGTCCTTTTGTCCACCACATTCAATCCTTTCTGAAGTCGGCTAGGCATAAATAAATAGATGGATAAATAAATGTCTCATGGGCCAGGCGCAGTGTCTCACGCCTTGTAATCGCAGCACTTTGGAAGGCCAAGTTGGATTGCTTGAGCCCAGGAGTTTGAGACCAACCTGGCCAACATGGTGAAACTCCATCTCTACTAAAAATACAAAAATTAGGGAGGCATGGTGGTGTGCACCTGTAATCCCAGCTACTTGGGAGGCTGAGGCACAAGAATCACTTGAACCTGGGAGGCAGAAGTTGCAATGAGCTGAGATCACACTACTGCACTCCAGCCCGGCCGACAGAATGAGACTCTGTCTTAAAAAGAAAAAAAAAAAAAAAAAAGTGTATCACAAATCCATGAATGTAAACCAAAAATAAAATTATAAGGTCCCCCAACTATCTGAATGGATTTCCTCTTCAGTCAAGGCTCTTTTAAGATTTAACCTGAGAGGCTGTTTCAGGCCATGATGGGAAGTGGGCAGTGGGACAGGTCTCATTATACCTCTCCAGCATTAACATCAACACAGACTTTAAGTCTGATGAGAAATGTTTTACAACCTAGTCTCCCTGAAGAGGAAAGCTGAAAGTTTCCTCTGCAAATAAGAAGTTTGGTCTCCACAGTTCTTTATCTTAACTCAGACATTCCTTTCTATTGATCCCAGGTCTTTAGATAAACTCAACTAATTGTCAACTGGAAAAAATTTAAATCTACCTATAATCTGGAAGCTTTGCCCACCACCCCCTCACCCCACCCTACCCAACCCTGCCATTTTGGACCAACCCTAAGTATTTCTTAAATGTGTTTGATTGAAGTCTCATGTCTCCCTAAAATGTATAAAACCAAGCTGCACCCTGACCACCTTGGGCACATATTCTCATGACCTCCTGAGGGCTTTGTCCATCGTCACTGATATTTCATTCAGAATAAACCTCTACAAATATTTTACAGAGTTTGATGCTTCATTGACACATCTTGCATACCTATGTCATGAAATGTCTCTCCTGTCTCCCCTGCCTCATCCATTTCCTGCCTCCCCTATCATAATAACTAGGGCTGCACAGTGCCCAGAAAACTTGGTTCAAGTCTCAACCCTTTACAAAACAGACACACTAAATTATCAAGAAGAAATCTAGGAAACAAGCATATTTTCTATTTTTAAAATTAACTTCTAAACCACTTTATTTATGTATAATTGACATATAAAAAGGTATAGATATTCAATGCATACCACTTGATGTGTCTGGAGATATGTATACATTCCTGTAACCATCATTACAAGCAATGCTATAAATGTATCCATCACCTCCAAAGGCTTCTTCCTGTCCTGCTTTAGTCTTGTTTTGTTTAGTTTTTCTCCTTTTGTGGCAAGAGCACCTAACATAAAGTTTACCTTGTTAGCAAATTCTTTTTTTAAATTATTATTATACTTTAAGTTCTAGGGTACATGTGCACAACGTGCAGGTTGGATACATAGGTATACATGTTCCATGTTGGTTTGCTGCACCCATCAACTTGTCATTTACATTAGGTATTTCTGCTAATGCTATCCCTCCCCCAGCCCCCCACTCCCCAACAGGCCCCGGTGTCTGATGTTCCCTGCGCTGTGTCCTAGTGTTCTCATTGTTCAATTCCCACCTATGAGTGAGAACATGCAGTGTTTGGTTTTCTGTCTTTGTGATAGTTTGCTGAGAATGATAGTTTCCAGCTTAATCCATGTCCCTGCAAAGGACACGAACTCACCTTTTTTATGGCTGCATGGTATTCCATAGTGTATATGTGCCACATTTTCTTAATCCAGTCTATTATTGATGGACATTTGGGTTGGTTCCAAGTCTTTGCTATTGTGAATAGTGCCACAATAAACATACGTGTGCATGTGTCTTTATAGTAGCATGATTTATAATCCTTTGGATATATACCAGTAATGGAATTGCTGGGTCAAATGGTATTTCTAGCTCTAGATCCTCGAGGAATTGCTATACTGCCTTCCACAATGGTTGAACTAATTTACACTCCCACCAAAGTGTAAAAGTGTTCCTATTTCTCCACATCCTTTCCAGGATCTGTTGTTTCCTGACTTTTTAATGATCAACATTCTAATTGGCATGAGATGGTATCTCACTGTGGTTTTGATTTGCATTTCTCTGATGACCAGTGATGATGAGCATTTTTTCGTGTGTCTGTTGGCTGCATAAATGTCTTCTTTTGACAAGTCTGTTCACATCCTTTGCCCACTTTTTGATAGGGTTGTTTATTTTTTCTTGTAAATTTGTTTGAGTTCTTTGTAAATTCTAGATATTAACTCGTTGTCAGATGAGTAGATTGCAAAAATTGTCTCCCATTCTGTAGGTTGCCTATTCACTCCGGTGATAGTTTCTTTTGCTGTGCAGAAACTCTTTAGTTTAATTAGATCCCATTTGTCTATTTTGGCTTTTGTTGCCATTGCTTTTGGTGTTTTAGTCATGAAGTCCTTGCCCATGCCTATGTCCTGAATGGTGTTGCCTAGGATATCTTCTAGGGTTTTTATGGTTTTAGGTTTAATATTTAAGTCTTTAATCCATCTCGAATTAATTTTTGTATAAGATGGAAGGAAGGGATCCAGTTTCAGCTTTCTACATATGGCTAGCCAGTTTTCCCAGCACAATTTATTAAATAGGGAATCCTTTCCCTCTTTCTTGTTTTTGTCAGGTTTGTCAAAGATCAGATGGTTGTAGATGTGTGGTGTTATTTCTGAGGCCTCTGTTCTGTTGCATTGGTCTATATATCTGTTTCTGCACCAGTTCCATGCTGTTTTGGTTACTGTGGCCTTATAGTATAATTTGAAGTCAGGTAGCTTGATTTCTCCAGCTTTGTTCTTTTGGCTTAGGATTGTCTTGGCCATGCAGTCTCTTTTGGTTCCATATGAACTTTAAAGTAGTTTTTTCCAATTCTGTGAAGAAAGTCATTGGTAGCTTGATGGGGATGGCATTGAATCTATAAATTACCTTGGGCAGTATGGCCCTTTTCACTATATGGATTCTTCCCATCCATGAGCATGGAATGTTCTTCCATTTGTTAGTGTCCTTTTTTATTTCGTTGAGCAGTGATTTGTAGTTCTCTTTGAAGAGGTCCTTCACATCCCTTATAAGTTGGATTGCTAGGTATTTTATTCTCTTTGTAGCAATTGTGAATCAGAGTTCACTCATAATTTGGCTCTCTATTTGTCTGTTATTGGTGTATAGGAATGCTTGTAATTTTTGCACATTGATTTTGTATCCTGAGACTTTGCTGAAGTTGCTTATCAGCTTAAGGAGATTTTGGGCTGAGACAAAGAGGTTTTCTTTTTTTTTTTTTTTTTTTGAGACAGAGTCTCGCTCTGTCGCCCGGGCTGGAGTGCAGTGACCGGATCTCAGCTCACTGCAAGCTCCGCCTCCTGGGTTTGCGCTATTCTCCTGCCTCAGCCTCCTGAGTAGCTGGGACTACAGGCGCCCGCCACCACGTCCGGCTAGTTTTTTGTATTTTTTAGTAGAGACGGGGTTTCACCATGTTAGCCAGGATGGTCTCGATCTCCTGACCTCGTGATCCGCCCGTCTTGGCCTCCCAAAGTGCTGGGAGACAATGGGGTTTTCTAAATATACAATCATGTCATTTGCGAACAGGGACAATTTGACTTCCTCTTTTCCTAATTGAATACCCTTTATTTCTTTCTCTTGCCTGATTGCCCTGGCCAGTACTTCCAATACTATGTTGAATAGGAGTGGTGAGAGGGGGCATCCTTGTCTTGTGCCAGTTTTCAAAGGGAATGCTTCCAGTTTTTGCCCATGATATTGGCTGTGGGTTTGTCATAAATAGCTCCTATTATTTTGAGATATGTTCCATCAATACCTAGTTTATTGAGAGTTTTTAGCATGAAGGGCTATTGAATTTTGTTGAAGGCCTTTTCTGGATCTATTGAGATAATCATGTGGTTTTTGTCATTGGTTTTGTTTATGTGATGGATTACATTTATTGATTTGTGTATGTTGAACCAGCCTTGCATCCCAGGGATGAAGCTGACTTGATCGTGGTGGATAAGCTTTTTGATGTGCTGCTGGATCTGGTTTGCCAATACTTTATTGAGGATTTTCGCATTGACGTTCATCAGGGATATTGGTCTAAAATTCTCTTTTTTTGTTGTATCTCTGCCAGGCTTTGGTATCAGGATGATGTTGGCCTCATAAAATGAGTTAGGGAGGATTCCCTCTTTTTCTACTGATTGGAATAGGTTCAGAAGTAATGGTACCAACTCCTCTTTGCACCTCTGGTAGAATTCGGTTGTGAATCGATCTGGTCCTGGACTTTTTTTGGTTGGTATGCTATTAATTATTGCCTTAATTTTAGAGCCTGTTAATGGTCTATTCAGAGATTCAACTTCTTCCTGGTTTAGTCTTGGGAGAGTGTATGTGTCCAGGAATTTATCCATTTCTTCTAAATTTTCTAGTTTATTTGCATAGAGGTGTTTATAGTGTTCTCTGATGGTAGTTTGTATTTCTGTGGGATCAGTGGTGATATCCACGTTATCATTTTTTATTGCGTCTGTTTGATTATTCTCTCTTCTTTATTAGTCTTGCTGGTGGTCTATCAATGTTGTTGATCTTTTAAGAAAACCACCTCCTGGATTCATTGAGTTTTTGAAGGGCTTTTTGTATCTCTATCTCCTTCATTTCTTCTCTAATCTTAGTTATTTCTTGCCTTCTGCTAGCTTTTAAATGTGTTTGCTCTTGCTTCTCTAGTTCTTTTAATTGTGATGTTAGGGTGTCGATTTTAGAACTTCCCTGCTTTCTCTTATGGGCATCTATTTCTATAAATTTTCCTCTACACGCTACTTTAAATGTGTCCCAGAGATTCTGGTACATTGTATCTTTGTTCTTATTGGTTTCAAAGAACATCTTTATTTCTGCCTTCATTTCATTATTTACCCAGTAGTCATTCAGGAGTGGGTTATTCAGTTTCCAAGTAGTTGTGTGGTTTTGAGTGAGTTTCTTAATCCTGAGTTCTAATTTATTGCACTGCTGTCTAAGAGACAGGTTGTTGTGATTGCTGTTCTTTTTCATTTGCTTAGGAGTGCTTTACTTCCAATTATGCAGTCAATTTTAGAATAAGCATGATGTGGTGCTGAAAAGAATGTATATTCTGTTGATTTGGGGTGGAGATTTCTGTAGATATCTATTAAGTCTGCTTGGTGCAGAACTGAGTTCAAGTCCTGAATATCCTTGTGAACCTTCTGTCTCATCGATCTTTCTAATATTGACAGTGGGGTGTTAAAGTCTCCCATTATTCTTGTGTTGGAGTCTAAGTCTTTTTGTAGGTCTCTAAGAACTTGCTTTGTGAACCTGGGTGCTCCTGTATTGGGTGCATATATATTTAGGTTAGTTAGCTCTTCTTGTTGAATTGATCCTTTTACCATTAAGAAACGGCCTTCTTTGTCTCTTTTGATCTTTGTTGGTTTAAAGTCTGTTTCATCAGAGACTAGGATTGCAACCCCTGCTTTGTTTTGCTTTCCATTTTCATGGTAGATCCTCCTACATCCCTTTATTTTGAGCCTATGTGTATCTCTGCACATGAGATGGGTCTCCTGAATACAGCACACTGATGGGTCTTGACTCTTTATCCAATTTGCCAGTCTGTGTCTTTTAATTGGAGCATTTAGCACATTTACATTTAAGGCTAATATTGTTATGTGTGAATTTGATCCTGTCATTATGATGTTAGCTGGTTATTTTGCCCATTAATTGATGCAGTTTCTTCTAAGCACCAATGGTCTTCACAATTTGGCATGTTTTTGCAGTGGTTGGTACTGGTTGTTCCTTTCCATGTTTAGTGCTTCCTTCAGGAGCTCTTGTAAGGCAGGCCTGGTGGTGACAAAATCTCTCAGCATTTGTTTGTCTGTAAAGGATTTTATTTCTCCTTCACCTATGAAACTTAGTTTGGCTGGATATGAAATTCTGGGTTGAAAATTCTTTTCTTTAAGAATGTTGAATATTGGCCCCCACTCTCTTCTGGCTTGTAGGATTTCTGCCAAGAGATCTGCTGTTAGTCTGATGGGCTTCCCTTTGTGGGTAACCTGACCTTTCTCTCTGGCTGCCCTTACCATTTTTTCCTTCATTTTAACCTTGGTGAATCTGACAATTATGTGTCTTGGGGTTGCTATTCTTGAGGATTATCTTTGTGGTGTTCTCTGTATTTCCTGAATTTGAATGTTGGCCTTGTTTGCTATGTTGGGGAAGTTCTCCTGGATGGTATCCTGAAGAGTGCTTTCCAACTTGGTTCCATTCTCCTGATCACTTTCAGGTACACCAATCAGACATAGATTTAATCTTTTCACATAGCCCCATATTTCTTAGAGGCTTTGTTTGTTTCTTTTTTCTCTTTTCTCTCTAATCTTGTCTTCTCACTTTATTTCATTAATTTGATCTTCAGTCACTGACAACCTTTCTTCCACTTGATTGAATCAGCTACCGAAGCTTGTGTATGCATCACAAAGCTCTCGTGCCATGGTTTTCAGCTCCATCAGGTCATTGAAGGTCTTCTCTACACTGTTTATTCAGTTAGCCATTTGTCTAACCTTTTTTGAAGGTTTTTAGCTTCCTTGTGATGGGTTTGAACATGCTCCTTTAGCTCGGAGAAGTTTGTTATTACCGACCTTCTGAAGCCTACTTCTGTCAACTCGTCAAAGTCATTCTCAGTCCAGCTTTGTTCCATTGCTGGTGAGGAGCTGCAATCCTTTGGAGGAGAAGAGGCCCTCTGGTTTTCAGGATTTTCAGCTTTTCTATTCTGGTTTCTTCCCATCTTTGTGGTTTTGTCTACCTTTGGTCTTTGATGTTGGTGACCTACAGATGGGGTTTTGGTGTAGATGTCCTTTTTGTTGATGTTGGTGCTATTCCTTTCTGTTTGTTCGTTTTCCTTCTAACAGTCGGGTCCCTCAGCTGCAGGTCTGTCAGAGTTTGCTGGTTGTCCACTCCAGACACTGTTTGCCTGGGTATCACCAGCAGAGGCTGTGAACAGCAAATATTGCAGAACAGCAAATATTGGTGCCTGATCCTTCCTCTGGAAGCTTTGTCCCAAAGGGGCACCCACCTATATAAGGTGTCTGTTGGCCCCTACTGGGAGGTGTTTCCCAGTGAGTCTACACAGGTGTTAGGGACCCACTTGAGGAGGCAGTTTGTCCATTCTCAGAGCTCAAACAATGTGCTGGAAGAACCACTGCGCTCTTCAGAGCTGTCAGACGGAGACGTTTAAGTCTGCAGAAGCTGTCTGCTGCCTTTTGTTCAGCTATGTCCTGCCCACAGAGGTGGAGCCTATAGAGGTAGTAGGCCTTGCTGAACTGTGGTGGGCTCCACCCAGTTTGAGCTTCCTGGCTGCTTTGTTTACCTACTCATACCTCAGCAATGGTGGACACCCCTCCCTCAGCCAGGCTGCGGCCTCGCAGTTCGATCTCAGACTGCTGTGCTAGGAGTGAGCAAGGCTCCATGGGCATGGGACCTACTGAGCCAGGCATGGGAGAGAATCTCCTTGTCTGCCAGTAGCTAAGTCCTTGGGAAAAGTGCAGTATTTAGCAGGAGTGTCTCGTTTTTCCAGGTGCAGTCTGTCCCGGCTTCCCTTGGCTAGGAAAGGGAAACCCCCCTAACGCTTGTGCTTCCCAGGTGAGGTGATGGCCTGCCCTGCTTTGGCTCACCCTCTGTGGGCTGCACCCACTGTCCAACCAGTCCCAGTGAGAAGAACCAGGCACCTCAGTTGGAAATGCAGAAATCACCTGTCTTCTGCATCGATCATGCTGGGAGCTGCAGACTGGAGCTGTTCCTATTCGACTATCTTGGAACAGATCCCTAGCAAATTCTTAAGTATACAATTTAGTATTGTTACTCATATGTCTTATGCTGTACAGTAGGCATAACAAGCATGATCAAAATAAATTAATTTTAATTGCACACAACACATTGATCTTCATGTAAAAATTACTGCCTTGCATATAAGTTCCTGTGGTGGTCACACCACTGGTCTAACTCCCATAACTAGAAGTTAGGTCAGATGGCAAGTTTGGTGTGCGTTTTTGCAAATAATTGTTTATTTTTCCTAGAGTTTTCTTTTGTGTGTTCTCTCTTTCTGCTCCTCTCTATCTTTTGGTATACAGTATCTAGCATTGTTTTGAGTTTTTGACTTAAAGTTATTCTGCGTGGATTTTTGTGCATGTTGTTTTTGTCACTCAGCATACAATGTGGTTATGTTAATGTTGATGTGTATTACTGTCCATGACTCTACAACTTCCACATTGAGAGGCAGGCTATATAGCATTTGAGGGCGCTGGAGCTAGACCCAAACTGTATGGATTCAAATCCTGCTCCTGCACTTACTAGCTGTGACCTTGGGCAAATTACTTTCACTCTTGGAACAAAAATTGCCTTACCTGTAAAATGCAGATAATAATAGAGCCCACCTCACAGAGATATTATGAATATTAAAATATTTAGTATGTATAAATCAGTTAGAATCATGAATGACACTTAGTATGCAATCAATAAACATAAGCTACTGAAACTTCTTCCATAGACTAGTTAACCATTCCTCCACTGAGGCACACCAAGGTTAGCAATGAATTCCTGCTATTATAGGCAACGCCATGATATATATCACATATATATATATACATGCACACATGTGGGTATTTCTCTAGAGCAGATACCAGGAAGTCATATCAAAGGGCTGCACATTTTATATTTCAATAAGATGTGTTTACTTATACCCCTGTCAATAGTAAATGAAATTACCCTATTCACCCTACTTCTTGTAGATCCTTGTTGACGTTAAAAATTCTGCTACTTCTATTAAATTTGCTTCCCTAGATGCAAATTGTGTGGAATGAGATTTTAAATGTATTATCTGTTTTCTACAGTTTGGATTTTGTCGTTTTTTAAATAATATTTGATTGCACCTCATTTTTGTGGTCAAGATTTTTTGTTAGGTTCTTTATCAGTTTTCAAAGTTATCTGGAGGAAGGGAGGACAGGTTGCTAAACACTCGCTTTGTATTTGCTTTCAGGGTGTACAGAGGAGAGTTATCTCTGATTGTGGGCAGAGCAGTAGGCAGGTAGTCTTATGAATATGTACCCACCCTTCCTCTAGGGCATTACTGCTCCCCAGGGCCCCACTCTGCCAGGGAAACTTGCTGTGATTAATTAAAATCCAGGGAAACTTGCTGTGATTAATCCTCTGTGTTGTACTTCAAAAATCACCTTGTCAGATGCCTCAGTTCCTCTCCTGCACTCCGTATTTATGCAATCTGTTCAGGAAGTGCTCTTAAGGCCTCCCATCCCACTTCAGCATCTCCTGGGAGTTTTGTGGGCTGTGTGGTCTCAGCCTTCCCCGTGACCCATCTGCTTCCTTTTCTTAGGGATCCCTCACCATTTTTGGATCAAGGAGAGTTTCCTTTTTTGTTGTTGTTTTTTTACCAATACGATGATCAATTAAAAATGTCTTTCTGATTATTCTATGGTTTTGGATAAGGAGGACAAGGTGTTTGTTTCTGGAAAATGAGAAGTTAGTGTGGGAGAGTTTGTTTCTTTGGACAGGTATGCATGTCAACACTGCTCTAGAGGAAAAAGACAGAAGCAACAGCATCAAGGTAAATGGTCACAAAGTGGGTCAGTAACCCACCTTCCTTAGTGGCTCTGGGCTGTCCATGGGAACCATCAGCATTTTTTCAGGCATCTAAGTTTTCTTTTATACATCTTTTTGGACAATCAGACCCATGAAATGAGGAAAGAGGTGGAAGAAGAAAATGAAGAGAGGAGAAGAAAGAGAAGGAAAGAGGAGGAAGATCACTATTACTAAGAGTAAAATATTAGTGAAAACAATCCTACCCTCACACAAGGACAATTCTTTATAAAAGAGCACCTGGTCAAGCCAGCTTACCTCCTTGAAGGAACTTCATGGGGTAGACGATGGCATGGTATCTGTCTATGCTGAGGGACACCAGGACGTAGGTAGAGGCGTAGAGCAGCACAACCTAAAGACAGAAATGAGAGGAAGCTCATGACTTCAAAGAGGTGAGGAAATGCACATAATGGAAAGAATAGCACCTTGTGTTATTTAGAAACCTGAGAGGTGCAAAGAAGGAGTGAGTGTTGGGTTAGGAAGGGAAATAACTCTCTTACATGGACAAGAGAAAGGGAAATACTGGGTGGAAGAGGGCAGTTTCCCAGCAAAAACCCCACCTTCAAGCCTGGAAACCAGTGGTCCTAAATAAGAACAGATATTCCTGTTTTTGTGCCCCAAGCCAGCCACATGCCCCTATCCTGTACCCATATAAACCCCAAATCCCAGGCTCCAGGAGGAGATGAGCAGACGAATGGCAGAATGGCATGACAGAGAAGGAGAGAAGAGAAGGAGGGTCTGAACACCAAGAGGAGTTCAGCTGGGGACAATCAGAGAGGAGATTGGCCCTGGATAGCCAAACTCCAGGGTAAGATCATTTTCCCACTCCATCCCCCTTCCAGCTCCCCATCCATCCCACTGAGAACCACATCCACCACTCAATAAAACTCCTGCATTCATCCTTCAAATCTGTATGTGACCTGACTCTTCCTGGACTATGGACAAGGACCTGAGTACCAAGAGGGTACTGAGCTGGTTACCACTTAAGCCATCTGCAGGCGGCAGAGTTAAAACAGCACTGTAATACTGCAGCTTCAAGAGTCATAGGCACCCACCCCAGACACTACTGTGGGGCTGGAGTTCAAAACACTTGCCCTGGCTCCTGCACCTACCCTTCTGTGTGCTTCCCCTCCTATAAGGAGTTTGAGCTTGAGGCAGCCGAGCAGAGAGCCATACCCTTGTCCCATGTCCTGTGATGGATGGACCAGGGAACTCTCTCTTTTCACCTCCACACCAGGAGGCAGATTTTGGTCCTTGGTGCTAGAATTTGTACTGCTGGCCATGATGAGTGAGAATGCTTCCAGTTCTTTCTTGCTCACTTATTCCCTTGGCCTCTTGGAAACTCCATATTTCAGGATCAGCCCTTGACATTTGCATGGTACATTTGTTTGTAATTGACTTTTAAAGCTAAACTAATTTTTTTTCTGCCACAATTGACATTCCAGAATAATTAGAAACAAAAATTCAGTTGCCTTTTATCAGTGGGAGTTGAGAGATGATAGAAGGGTTCCGGTTTTAGGGAGCCTATGTGTGGTATTGAATCGTTTATCATCAACAGCACTGACACCATCAGAAAGCTCCCCTTTTGCATCCACTTCATTAGGCTTTGGGTCTCCTCTTCCTTCCCACTGTCTCTTTTATTAACTTTATCCACACCTTTTAATTATCTGTGTACAATCTTTTTTGCATAATTAGAAAAGAAAATTGGGATTTAAGAAGTTAATTTCTCTTATGTGAAGAACATATTTAGAATGTGATTAAATGCAATATATTTGAAGGGATGATCAAGTTGGACATTTTTCAGGTAACTTGGAGCCTCATTTCTACCAAGAGTTTGGCTGTATCTCTGCTTTGTAACATTAAGATCAAATCCAGAGGGAGTAGGAGAGTAACTTGTAGACTGAAGTCTAACAGAGAGCATTTACTTCACTTACTTCTTGGCAATTACCTTTGTTCTGAATTCACGCCTTTTTGTTCTTTCTCTGGATCAGACAAATAACAATTAAGTACATTGTTGTTCTTTATTGTTTGTTATTTCCACAATGCATCTGAGCACTAATGTTGTGGAAGACACCATAGGGAGGAGGTTCTGAGGAATGATTAGAAATTCAAGGCTTATAAGAATGAGATAACGTGCTTTGCAGGGACATGGATGGACATGGATGGCGGGTGTTCAGCAGGAACAGAAAACAAAATACTGCATATTCTCACTTATAAGTGGAAGCTAAATGATGAGAACACATGATACATAGAGAGGAAAAACACACACTGGGCCCTATAGGAGGGTGTAGGGTGGGGGGAGGGAGAGGATCAGGAAAAATGACTAATGAGTATGAAGCTTAATACCTGGATGATGAAATAATCTGTACAACAAACCCTCATGACACAAGTTTACCTGTGTAACAAACCTACACATGCACCCCTGAACTTAAAATAAAAGTTAGAAAAAAGGTTAAAAAAAAAGAAATTGAAGGCTCCCCTGAAAACTATAAGAAAAAATTATTTATTGGGAAAAAGTAATAAATAGAGAAAGAGAAAAATGAATGACTAGGTTTAAGAAAAAAAATCGATCATCTACTTAGACAAAACTGGGGTTTCTACCTGTGATCCATGAATTTAGAATTATTCAGGCTGGCTACAAACAGAAGAGGAGGTGGCATCAGAGAAGGATGAAAAAGAAAGCACACAATGGCAGAACCCTGTGGGGTGGAACATCATGGTGAGAAGGTTATAAAGATCTTGGGGCTCTGCGGCTGTCTTGAGGGAGGTGACAGGCACAGTTCAGAATCTGGAGCAAAAGGAAAAGCCACAAACACGAGTGTCCAGAAGAGCAGTCAATGTTGATAAAAAGATGCCGACTTTGAGATACAATCAAAAGAGTATTTAATTTCAGAGATTAACCATCTTCAGGCATTTAAGGCAGGGTAAAAAAAATTGAAGGTTACCTAAAAGAAATGCACCTTAAATTATCATGCCTCTTTCCCACAAAACTTAATGCCAGAAAGTAGTAAAACAACATGTTCAGAGTTTTGAAAAAAATTATGATCCAAGAACTTTGTAAATATAATTTCTGTGCCAAGGCACAGAACAATTTTCTCAGATATATAAGAAGGAAGAAAATATAATATTATATACTCTTCCTGGCATACTTCAGCTAATTGTGAATTGAATCAAAAATAAAAATTCAAGAAGAGGAAAGAGCATAGAATAATAACAACTATGGTAAGCAATGAAGTTAGAAACACATGAAATGCTTACAAAATAGTTATAAATATGATTATGAAACATTTTAGGAAAAACTTAAGGGAGTTGAGTGAAGGGACAGAGTACAAAAGACATCATGTTCAATTTTCTTATGTATTTTGGGTATCTCTTTTGTTTTTTTACCTTGATAGAGATATACTAAAGCCAAAAGTTAAAGATAAGCTATGATAGAGTGAAATAAAAATGAAGAAATTTTAATTAGCTTCCTATGGTGGCTATAACAAATTACTACAAACTTGATGGCTTAAAACAACATAAATTTATTCTTGCACAGCTCTGGAGACCAGAAGTCCAAAATCAGTTCTACTGGGCAAAAATAAAAGTTTGGCAAGGCCATGATTCCTCCAGAGACTCTAGGGGAGAATCTGTCCCTTGCCTCTTCTGGCTTCAGGTGACTGCCAACGGTCTTTGGCTTGTGACCATATCAGCCCAAGCTCTGCCTTTTTCTCTTCTGTCTGTGTATCACGCACCCTTCTGCCTCCCTCTTATGATTGCATTTGCAACTCACTGGGATAAACCAGAATAATCTCCCAGTTTTAAGATCTTCAACTTAATTACACTTGCAAAGTTCCCTTTTCTTATATAAGGTAACATCACAGGTTCCAGGGATTAGGATATAGATTTTGTAGGGGGTGGGGAGGACTTTTTTCAAGCCTATCACAAATGATAATCAAATAAAAAGAAAAAACAAGTAAATAGCAAAAAACAAACAAACAAAAACCCCTTAATATAGAAAGACTAAATTGAGGTAACTGAAATAACACCAAACCAAAACACTATCTGTCACAATACATGTGAATGACTTAAGCTCTTTCATTAAGAAAATAATTTGTTTTAAAACTTCCCTAAGATCCAATTCTATACTGTTTAAAAGAGAAAAATTTAAAACTACATCACTTAGATATCTAAGTGTGGAAATAGAGGGATGGCCAAAGGTATATCAAGCAAGTAAAAATTAAAGAAGGCATTCATTACAACACTGCTATTAGACAAATTAAATTCAAGGCAAACAGCATTTCATGTGATAAAGGATTGTTTATATTGATAAAAGATACAACACATGATGGCAATAGAATATTCACAAACTTAAATGTAACAAGTAACATAACACTAAATATATAATGAAACTGTTCAAAGTTTTACAGAAGAATAAACAAAAATATATAGAGAGAAAAAATAGACTTCATAACATAAGAATAATATACATCGCTGTAAAATATCTGGACATTTCAAAAATTGGCAATATACTAAACTACCAAGAAAACAAACCCTCTCAATAGCTCTAAAAAGTAGGACTTACGCAAATCACATATTTAAAACAATGAGCAATGAAGCAGAAATTAGTAACATGCTTAAAAAAAAAAAACCACTTGGAAATTTAAACACCCTCATAATTAACTCGAGTCAAGAAGGAAATCAAAGTACAATTATAGTCAATTCATAAATGTCAACAATGAAAACTCTACACATCAACAACATATGGGATACCATTCGGAGAACAGATGGCAGCTCGAGGACATATGTCTGAATTCTCACTACCCCACCCCTTAATTCTGACAGAAATGACCTAGGAAATATAAAACTAAAGAAAATCTTGCACAGAGAAGTGAGACTTAAATGCTGGAAACAGAGAAATTTTACTTAGAAAAATGCCAGATTGGATTTATATAAAGGAGGATCCCTGGACTGACTTTAAGAAAATAGACTTATTTTTCAGAACAATTTTATGTTTACAAAAAATTGCAAAAAACACAGAGTTTCCCTATGACTCCCTCCCATCTATATACTTTTCCTTGTCATTGACATCTTATAGTTCATTTGTTAAAACTGATGAACCAATATGGATATATTATTAACTAAAGTCCATTGTTTATATTAAGGTTCACTCTGTGTTGGACAGTTCTATGGGTTTTGACAATTGCATAATATTATGTATCCATCATTATGTATCAGAAGAGTTTCACTGTCCTAAAAATCCATTCAGTTTCATTATATATTTAGTGTTATGTTACTTGTTACATATAAGTTTGTGAATATTCTATTGCCATCCTGTGTTGTATCTTTTATCTATTCATTTCTTTCCTCCTCCAAATCTCTGGCAACACTAGTTTCTTACTCTTCTATAGTTGTGCCTTTTTGAGAATGTAATATAGTTGAATCATTTAGTATGTAGCTTTTTCAGACTGGCTTCTTTCACTTAGCAATGGGCTTTTAAGATTCCTCCATGTCTTTTCATGGCTGGATAGCGCATTTTATTATATCACTGAATAATATCCCATTTGATGGATGTACCACAGTTTATCAATTCAGCTTTTGAGGAACATCTTGTTTGCTTCCAGTTTTTGATGATTATGAATAAAGCTGCTATAAACATTCTTGTGTGGACATAAGTTGTCAACTCAATTGAGTAAATACCTAGCCTTACAATTACTGGTTTGTATGGTAAGACCATGTTTAGTTCTGTGAGAAACTGCTAAATTATCTTCCAAAGTGACTGTACCATTTTGAATTCCCAGGAGCAATGAATGAAAGTTCCTATTAATATTCATCCTCATCTTCCATTGGTATTTTCAGTTTTTTGAATTTTAGTGATTATCTAATAGATGTGTAGTGTTATCTCGTTTTAATTTGCAATTCCATAATGACATATGATTTCGAACTTCTTTCTCTATATTTACTTGCCATCTTCTTGGTGAAGTGTTTATTCAGATCTTTTGCCCATTTTTGAAATCAGTTGTTTGTCTTCTTATTGTTGAGTTTTAAGAGTTCTTTGTACATATTTGGATACAAATCCTTTATGAAATATATATTCTGCAGATATTTTCTCCCATTCTGAGGGTTGGCTTTTCATTCTCTTAAACAGTGTCCTTTGCAAAATTTAAATTTTTCATAACGTCCAACATTTCAATCATTTTTCATGGATTATGTACCTGGTATTTTATCTAAAAACTCATTGACAAATGCTAGTTCCCTTAAATCTTCTCCTATGTTATCTTCTAGTAGTTTTATATAATAGTATTGAGCATTATATTATATCTATAATCTAAACTGAGTTGATTTTTGTGAAAGGCATAAGGTCTATGTGAAGTTCTTTTCTTTTTTTTTTTCATGTGGATATTCAGCTACTCTTTCAAGTAAGACAACCATTCTTGAAAAGGCTGTCTCTCAATGCCTTTGTTCCTTCATCAAAGACTAGTTGACTATCTTTTTGTATGTCTATTTCTGGGCTCTCTGTTCTGTTTCATTGAGCTACTTGTCAATTCTTTTACCAATACCATGCTGTATTGATTATGAAGCTTTATAGTAAGTCTTAAAATCAGGCAGTGTTGGTTGTTCAAATTTGCTCTTTTTCTTCATTATTGCATTGGTTTTTATGTGTCTTTTGCCTTTCCATATGATTTTAGAGTTTGTCTATATCCACAAAATATCTTGTTGGGACTTTGATTGGAATTGTATTGAATTTATAGATTATGTTGGGCAGAATAAACATCTTAACAATATTAAGTCTTCCTATTCATGAACATGGAACATCTCTTCATTTATTTAGATATTTGCTTTTTTTCCATCAGTTTTGTAGTCTTCTTCAATAGATCTTGTATATATTTTGTTAGATTTACACCTAAGTTTCATTTTTTGGTGTTCATATAAATGGTATTGTGTTTTTAATTTCAATCTCAACTTGGTAATTGCTGGAAAAAACAACTAACTTTTGTGTGTCAACCTTCTATTCTGCAATGTTGCCATTTTTGCCTACTAGGTCCAGAAGTTTCTTTTTTGTTTTTGTTTGTTTTTTTGTCTATTCTTTCAGATTTTGACATAGACAATTACGAATTTATTAACAAAGACATTTTTATTTCACGTTTTCCAATGTATAAACTTTTTATTTCCTTTTCTTGTCCTGTTAAATTATCTAAGACATCTAGTTCAGTGTTGAATGAGAGTGGTGAGAGAGGACATCTTAAGCTTTTTCCCAGTCTTAGGATAAAAGCACCTAATTTCTCACCATTAAATATGAGGTTAACTATACTGTTTTTGTAGATGCTGTTAATCAAGTTGAGGCAGTTTCTCTCTATTTCCAATTTGCTCAGTTTTTATTATAAATGGATGTTTAATTTTGTTAAATGCTTTTCCTGTGTCCATTGATGGAAAAATCACAAAATTTTCCTTCTTTATCTTGTTTGTGTGATAGATTACATTAATTGACTTTTAAATATTTAACCAGATTTTCATGCCTGGAATAAATCTCGCTTGGCCATGGACTCTAATTCTTTCTATACATGATTATACCTTTAAACAAAAATTTGAGTTGCTAATATTTGTTGAGAATTTTTGCATTTATGTTCATGAGGGATATTGTTCTGTAGCTTTCCTTTCTTTTAATGTCATTGGTTTTAGAATTAGGGCAATTTTGGCCTCATGGAACAAGTCAGCAAGTATATGAGTTAGGAACGGTTCGCTTTTCGTCTGTTTTCTAGAGAAGACTGCAGATAATTATTATCATTTTTTTCTTAAATTATTGAAAGAATTCAGTAATGAACCCATCTGGGCCTGGTGTTCTCTTTTGTGGAAGATTATTAATTATTAATTCAGTTTCTTTAGTATGTATAGACCTATTAAAATTATTTCCTTTATGTGAGTTTTGGCAGATTGTGCTTTTCAAGGAATAGGTTCATTTCATCTAAGCTATCAAATTTGTGGGCATAGAGTTGTTTATAATATTTATTTATCATTCTTTTAATGTCCACAGAATCATTAGTGATGACCCCTCTTTCATTTCTGATGTTAGTAATTCATGGCTTCCCTCTTGTTTTCTTGATTTTCCTGGCTAGAAATTTATCAATTTTATTATCTTTTAAAAAAGACAACTTTTGGTTTCATTGATTTTCAGTACTGAATTCCTGTTTTAAATTTAATAATTTTTTTTTCTGATTTTAATTAATTTTTAAATTGAAAAACAAAATAGTATACGTTTATGGAGTAGAACATGATGTGTTAATATATGTATACATGTGGGATGGCTCAGTTAAGCTAATTAACATATTCATTACCTCACAAAATTATTCTGCAGAGAAAATTTAAAATCTACTTCAGGCTGGGCGCAGTGGCTCATGCCTGTAATCCCAGAACTTTGGGAGGCTGAGGCGGGCATATCACGAGGTCAGGAGATCGAGACCATCCTGGCTAACACGATGAAACCCCATCTCTACTGAAAATACAAAAAATTAGCCAGGCGTGGTGGCGGGCGCCTGTGGTCCCAGCTACTCAGGAGGCTGAGGCAGGAGAATGGCGTAACCCAGGAGGCGGAGCTTGCAGTGAGCTGAGATGGCCCCACTGCACTCCAGCCTGGGTGACAGAGCAAGACTCCATCTCAAAAAAAAAAAAAAAAAAAAACTACTTCACTTTAATAATTTATGCTCTCATTTTTATCATTTCTTTTATTCTGCTTGCTTTAGGCTTACATTTCTTTCTCTAGTTTCCTAAGGCATAAGATTAGATTATTAATATCACATATTTTTTATTTTCTAATACATCCATTCAGTGTTACAAATTTCCCTTAAACAACTGTTTTCACTGCATCCTACAAATTATGATGTTATGTTTTCATTTATTTCAAAATATTTCTTGAGATATCATCTTCAATTCACGTGTTACTTAGAAGTGTGTTGTTCAATCTCCAAACAGTTTGAAAATTTTCAGCTATCCTTCTGTTACTGATTTTTAGTTCTATTTTGTATGGTCTGAGAGCATACTTTGTGTAATTTCTACTTTTTTACATTGTTAAAATGTGTTTTATGGCCCATATGCAGTTTTGCTTGATGGAAATCCCATATAAGTTTGACAAGAAGGTATATTCTGCTATTACTGGATGAAGTATTCTATACATGCCAATTAGATCCATTTAATTAATAGTTCAGTTCATTTTAACTGATGGCTGTTTAGCTAAATTGTATTTCTCTTTGCATTCATTCACCCCACCCCTCTCCCTTTTTTTTTTTTTTGAGACAGAGTCTCACTCTGTCACCCAGGCTGGAGTGCAGTGGTGTGATCTTGGATCACTGCAACCTTCACCTTCCGGGTTCAAGCAGTTCTCCTGCCTCAGCCTCCCAAATAGCTGGGATTACAGGTGCGTGCCATCACGTCTGGCCTATTTTTGTATTTTTAGTAGACACAGGGTTTCACCATGTTGGCCAGGCTGGTCACGAACTTCAGACCTCAAGTGATCTACCTGACTCGGCCTCCCAAAATTCTGGGATTACAAGCATGGGCCACAACACCTGGGCTGCATCTCTTTTAATATTGTCATTCAGTTCACTTATCCATAAGTATGATTACCAATGCATTATTGCTATTTTTGTGTTGAGCAGCTGTTTACAGATCAATTAAGAGTAAGAAAAATAGCTTTTGTTTTTCCTTCATTTATTCCTTCTCGATTGCTCTTCCTTTCTTTATATTGATTTGTGTTTGTTATTTTATCATTTTCCCCTTTATCTGAAGAACTTCTTTTAGCATTTTTTGTAAGAAAAGTTTACTTATGAGAAATTTCCTGTTTTTGTATGTCTGAGAAAGTTTTTATTTCTTCTTCACTTTTGAAGAATAATTTCACTTGATAGAGAATTCTAGGTTGGGGGGATTTTTATTCTTTTTGCACTTTAAATATTTTATTATACTATCTTCTTACTTGCCTGATTTTTGATAAGTCAGAGGAAATTCTTACTATTGTTTATTTATAGGTAAGTTTCCCCCTCAACTTCTGTCAGGATTTTATCTATCTTTGTTTTTGGTTTTCTGCAGTTTGAATATGATATGCCTAGAGGTACATTTTTTGTGACATTTATTTTGCTTTGGTGTTCTCTGAGCTTCCTGGATCTGTGGATTGGTGTTTGCCATTAATTTTGAAAATTTTTCATCTGTTATTGCTTCAAATACTTCTGCTCTTTTCTTTTTTGGTATTTCTGTTATGTGTGTCTGCTACACTTTGTGTAATTGTTCCACAGTTTCTGGGAATTCTATTAGATTTCTAAAAGTACATTTTATTAGAACACTTTTAGGTTAATAACATAATTGAGCAGAAGGCACAGATTTACCATAAACCCCCTTTGTGTATGCCCCCCATACACACCATCACACTTCCACGCAAGAGTGGTATGTTTGTTATAGTGGATGAACCTACGTTGATACATCATTATCACCCAAAGTTCATAGTTTACATTAGGATTCACTCTTGGTGTTATACATCGTATTTTGATAAATGTATAGACATGTGTCCACTGTTATAGTATCTTACAGAGTAGTTCTACTGCCCCTTGTTCCCCCTGTGTGCTCTGCCTCCCTCTCCCCAACCCCTGGCAACCACTAATGTTTTCACTTTCTCCAGAGTTTTGCCTTTTCTAGAATGTCATAAAGTTGGAATCTACAGTATGTAGCTTCTCAGACTGTCACTTTTACTTACTAATATGCATTTAATGTTCTTCCATGTCTTTGCATGAGACACGTAAACTTTAAAGAAGCTTAACAGCTCATTTCTTTTTAGCACCGAACAGTATTTCACTGTATGCTTGTACCACAGCTTATTTCTCCATTTACCTACCAAAGGACATCTTGGTTGCTTCCAAGTTTGGAAAACATGAATAAACATGCTATAAACGTTTGTTTGCAGGTTTTTGTGGGAATGTATGTTTTCAACTTATTTGGGCAAATACCAAGGAGCACAATTGTTGGAATGCATGGTAAGACTATAATTTTGGAATAAACCACTAAACTGTCGCTGAAGTGGCTGTGCTATTTTGTATTCCCACTAGCAATGAGTGAAAGTTCCTGTTGCTTCACATTCTCAATAGCATTTTGTGTTGTTAATGTTTTAGATTTTGATTATTACAGTAAATGTGCAGTGCTATATCATTGTTGTTTTAGTTTGCAATTCCCTAATAACAAAGATGTTCACAAGTATATGAGCATCTTTTCATTTACTTATTTGACTTTTGTATAATTTTTTGGTGAGTTGTCTGTTCTTTTGTCCATTTTAAAACCAGATTGTTCATTTGCCTATTGTTGTGCTTTAACAGCTCTTCTATATATTTTGAATAACAATCTTTTATCATATATGCATTTTGCAAGTGTGTTCTCTTTAGTCTGTGGTTTGCTTCTCATTTGCCTTTTGCAGAGCAGAAATTTTAAATTTTAATTTTAATAAATTACAGCTTATCAGTTCTTTTTTTCATGGATTATGCCTTTGGTGTTGTATCTAAAAAGTCATCACCATACTTAAGGTCATGTAGGTTTTCTTTTGTGTTCGTTTTTCTCATAGATACAAGATCTGTGTTTAGATTTATTATTATGCATGTGGATATCTTCTTCTTTCAGCACCATTTGTTAAAATTATGACCTTTTCTCCGTTGTATTTTCCTTTTTTGTAATTATCCATAGACTATATTTATGCCCGTCTATTTCTGGGCTTGCTATTCTGTTTCATTGACCTGTTTGTTCTTTCACTAATAACACACTGTCTTAATTACTGTAGCTTTATAGTAAATATTGACTTTGGGAAGTATCAGTCCTTCAAATTTGTTCTTCACCTTCAATATTATGCTGACCATTCTGTATCTTTTGTCTTTCATGTAAAGTTTAGAATCAGTTTGTTGATATCCACAAAATAACTTGCTGGGTTACTGACTGGGACTGTGTTGAATCTATAGAGTAAGTTGAGAAGATCTGACACCTTAACAATATTGAATCTTCCTATGTATATATGGAATAACTCTTCATTTAGTTTTTCTTCAATTACTTTCATTCAAGTTTTGTAGTTTTCCTTGTATAGATCTTGTACTTATTTCATTAAATTTATACCTAATTGTTTCATTTTAGTGGGTGCTAATGCAGTAATATTGTTTTTAATATCAAATTATACTTGTTTATTGCTGTTATATAGGAAAGCAATGAACTTTTGTATATTAACATATTCTGTAATCTTGCTTTAATTGCCTATTAGTTCTGGGAGAGTTTTTTTGGTCAACTATTTTGGATTTTCTACATAGACAATCATGTTATCTACAACATTTTATTTCTCTCCTCCAATTAGTATATCTTTTATTTCCTTTATTGTCTCATTGCACTAGCTAGGACTTACTGTACAATGTTGAAAAGGAATGTGAGAGGGAAATCCTTGTTTTGTTCCTGATCTTAGGAAGAAAGCTCATAGTTTCTCACTATTAAATATGATGTCACATGAAGGCTCTTTAGTAGATGTTATTTTTCAAGTTGAGGAAGTTACTTTCTATTCCTAGTTTACTGATTTTTTTTTTTTTTTTTTAAATCATGAATAGGTGTTGTATTTTGTTAAACACTTTTTAAAAATCTGTTGATATAATCTTGTGACTTTTCTTCTTTAGCCTTCGATATAATGGGTTACATTAACTGGTATCCAATGTTGAACCAGTCTTACTTTTTTGGGATAAGCCTTACTTGTTTGTGGTGTATAATTCTTTTTTCTTTTTTTAAGAGATAGGGTCTCACTCTGTCACCCAGGCTGGAGTGCAGTGGCACAATCATAGCTCACTGTAGCCTCTAACCCCTGGGCTCCTTCTGCCTCAACCTCCCAAGTAGCTGTGAGTACAGGTATGCGCCACCATGCTTGGCTAATTTTTGTATTTATTGTGGTTACAGGGTCTTGCTATGTTGCCCAGGCTTATCTCATAATTATTTCTGTACAATTATTTTTATAAATTGTTGGATTAACTTGCTAATATTTGTTGAGAAATTTTGCATCTATATTCATCAGATATATTGATGTGTGTTTTTTCTTGCAATATTTTTGTCTGGTTTTGGTATTAGTATAATGCTGACCTAATACAATGAATTAGAAAATATTGCCTCTGCTTCTATATTCTCGATACAATTGTAGAGACATTGTGTAGTTTTTTTTTTTCCCTAAATGTTTGGTAGAATACTCCAGTGAACCCATCTGGGTTTGATGCTTTCTGTTTTGGAAGTTTATTCAATAATTAATTCCTTTAATACAATTAACAGTGTTTAGATTGCCTATTTCTCCCTGTATGAGTTATAGCAGACTATATCTTTCAAGGAATTGGTCCATCTTAACTAGGTTATAAAATCCGTGAGCATAAGATTGTTCATAATACTCCTTTCTTAACCTTTCTAAAATCTTATTTTATTTTTAATTGAGCCATAATAATTGTACATATTTATGTGGTACAATATGATGTTTTGATACATGTGTATATTATGTAATGCTCAAATCAGGGTAGTTAGAATATCCATCATCTTAAACATTTATCATTTCTGTGTGGTGAGAACATTTAAAATACTCTCTTCTAGTTATTTTGAAATATATAATACACTATTGTTATTTATATTCACCCTGATGTGCAATAAAACACTAGAACCTATTCCTCTATGTAACTTTAACATTGTACTCATTGACCAGTGTTCTCCCATACCCTCTTTCGCTTACCCTCACCAGCTTCTGGTAACCACCATTCTACTCTCAGCTTGTATGAGATCAACTTTTTAAGATTCCGCATATAAGTGAAATCATGCAGTAGTGTTCTTTCTGTGCTTAGCTTATTTCACCTAACACAGTGTTTTCCAGGTTCATCTATGTTGTCACAGATGAAACACTTTCTTTCTCTTTTTATGAATGAATAGTATTGCATATTATGTATATACCACAATTTTTAAATTCATTCATCCGTTGATAGACACAGGTTGCTGCCATATCTTGGCTGTTATGAATAGTGCTGCAATAAACACAGGACAGCAGATGTCTCTTTGACATACTGATTTCATTACTTTTGGGTTTATACCCATTAGTGGGATTGCTGGATCATATGGCAGTTCAATTTTTAATTTTTCCAGGAACTTCCATGCTATTTTTATAGTGATTTTCTAGTTTACATTCCCATCAACAATATGTAAGGGTTTCCTTTCTGCACATCCTTTCCAATACTTGTTATCATTCGTCTTTCTGCAGTAGACATTCTAACTAGAGTGAGGTGGCATCTTACTGTGGTTTTGTTTTGTATTTCCCTGATGACTAGGGATGTTAAGCATATTTTCATATGCATGTTGCCCATTTGTATGTCTTCTTTTGTATATATATTTTTTGAGAAATGTCTATTCAGGTCATTTGCTCATTTTTTTGAATTGGGTTTATTTTTTATTTTTTGCTATTGAGTTGTTTGAATTTCTCATATATTCTGGATATTAACTCCTCATCAGATGCTTAGTTTGCCAATATATTCTCCCATTCTATAAACTGTATCTTTACTCAGTTGATAGTTCTTTTGCTGTGCAGAAGATTTGTAGTTTCCTGCAATCCCATTTGTATATTTTTGCTTTTGTTGCCTGTGCTTTATTTTTCCTAGATGGGGTCTCACTATGTTGCCCAGGCTGGTCTTGAACTCCTGGTCTCAAGCAATCCTCTCACTTGAGCCTCCCATGTAGCTAGAACTACTAGCCCATGCCAATATGCCTGGTTATTTATTTTTATTTTTACTTTTTGTAGAGACGGGGTCTTGCTATGTTTCCCAAACTGGTCTCAAACTCCTGGTCTCAAGTGATCCTTCTGCTTTGACTTCCCACGGTGCTGATATTAAAAGCATGAGCCACTGCACACAGCCTGTGTTTTTGTTTGTTTGTTTGTTTTGAGACAGGGTCTCTCTCCGTTGCCCAAGCTAGAGTGTAATGGTACTGTCATGGCTCACTGTAGCCTTGACAAGCCCTGGGTTCAAGCAATCCTACCACCTCAGCCTCCTGAGTAACTGGGACTATAGACACACACCCACCATGCCTAGCTAATATATATACACACACACATACATACACACACACATACATGTGTATATGTACACACATACACATATATATGTATTTTTTTTTTTTTTTTTGTAGAGATAGGGTTTTGCCATGTTTCCCTGGCTGGTCTTGAACACCTGGGCTCAAGCCATTCACCAGCCTCAACCTCCCAAAGTACTAGGATTACATGTGTGAGCCACCATGCCTGGTACTTTTTTTTTTTTTTTTTTTTTTTGAGATGGAGTCTCCCTCTGTCACCTAAGTTAGAGTGCAGTGGCACGATCTCGGCTTACTGCAAGCTTCACCTCCCGGGTTCACGCCATTCTCCTGCCTCAGCCTCCCGAGTAGCTGGAACTACAGGTGCCCACCACTGCGCCCTGCTAATTTTTTGTATTTTTAGTAGAGACGGGCTTTCACCGTGGTCTCGATCTCCTGACCTTGTGATCTGCCTGCCTCGGCCTCCCAAACTGCTGGGATTACAGGCGTGAGCCACCGCACCCAGCCGCCTGGTACTGTTGTTTAAATTGAGTTCTAGATGTTTCTAACATATTTTGGATATTAACTCTTTATCATATGTATGGTTTGTAAATATTTACTCCCATTCCATAGGTCACCTTTCATTTGATTCATTGTTTTCCTTATTGCACCAGAGATATTTAGTTTAATGTTGTCCCACTTGTCTATTTGTGGTTTTGTTTCTTGAGTTTTTGGTGTCTTATCCAAAAAAATCACTGCCAAGAGAAATGTCAAAGAACATTTCCCCTGTTTTTATCTAGAAATTTTATAGTTTAAGGTCTTACATATGTCTTTAATCCGTTTTGAGTTTATTTTTTTCTGTATTATATAAGTTAAGGATTAAATTTCACTCTTTTCATGTAGATGTCCAGTTTTCCAACACCTTGTTGAGGAGACCATCCTTTCCCCATTGTTTGTTTTTGGCACCACTGTTGAAGATCAGTGGACCATACATATATGGATTTATTTCTGGCTTCTTTATTCTGTTTCATCCGTCTGTATGTCTGTCTTCATGCCAGTACAACACTGTTTCGTGTACTGTAGCTTCACAATATATTTTGTAAACAGGAAGTGTGATGCCTTGAGCTTTGTTCTTTCTCAAATTGACAATTCTGGGACTTTTGTGATTTGATTTGAATTTTTGAATTTTTTTTTCAATTTCTGTCAAACATGTTGGGATTTTGATAGGGAATGCATTGAATCTGTAGATATCTTTGATTTATAGATGCTTTAAAAGTATTAAGTCTGTATATTTGTGAAAACAGGATGCTTTTCCAATTTTTGTCTTGTTTAATTTCTTTCATCAATGTATTTAATTTTTTATGTATAAGTCTATCACCTCCTTAGTTAACTTCATTTCTAGGTATTTTATTCTTTTTGGAGTTACTGTAAATAGATTCTAATTTTTTTGGATAGTTCATTGTTAGTTCATAGCAACATTACTGACTTTGTATGTTTATTTTCTATCCTGCAATTATAGTAAATTCATTTGTTAGTTTTCATGGTTTTTTGGTGGTGTTTAGTGTTTTGTGTGTGTATATATAATATTATATATATATAAAATATTATATATATAATATATAATATTTTATATATAATATAAAAATATTATATATATATAATATATTATATATATATGTATGTAAGATCAGGTCATCTTCAAATAGAAAGTTTAAGTTTGTCCTTTCTGATGTGAATGCCTTTCTTTTTCTTTTCTTTTTTTTTCTTACCTTACTTCTCTGGCTAGAACTTCCAGTACTATGTTGGATAGAAGTTGCGATAGTGAGTATTCTTATCTTGTTCCTGATCTTAGAAGAAAAACTTTTAGTTTATCCCTGTTGACTGTGATGTTAGCAGTGGACTTGTCATACATGGTCTTTATTTGTTGAAGTACTTCTCTTCTGTACCTAATTTGTTGAGCATTTTTACTACAAAAAGATGTTGAATTTTGACATGATCTTTTTCTGCATCTATTGAGATGATCATATGCCTTTTATCCTTCATTTTGTTAATATAGTATGTCACATTTATTAATTTGTGTATGTTAAACTATCGTTGCATTCCAGGAATAAATTACACTTAATTATGGTGAATAATACTTTAAATGTGCTATTGAAATATGTTCATTAGTATTTTGTTGAGGATTTTTAAACCTATGTTCATCAGGGTTATTGCCCTGTAATTTTCTCATAGTATCTTGTCTGACTTTGTTATCAGAGTAATGCTGACCTTATAAAATGAGTATGGAAGTAAACACTTGTTTTCACTTTTTGGGGGAAAGACTTTGAGAAAGATTGCTATTAGTTCTTCTCTAAGTGTTTGGTAGAATTTTGCAGTGAAGCCATCTGATCCTGGTCTTTTCTTGGAATGGAAATATTTTATTACTGATTAAACCTCCTTAGTTTTGGTTTTTTCAGATTTTCTGTTCCTTAGATACTCAAAGTCTTGGTAGTTTTTGCGTGTCTGGGAACTTACCCATTTCTTCTAGGTTATCTATTTTTTTTTTTTTTTTTTTTTTTTTTTTTTTTTTTTTGCTCACTGCAAACTCCGCCTCCTGGGTTCAAGTGATTCTCCTGCCTCAGCCTCCCGAATAGTTGGGATTACAGGTGCCCGCCACCATGCCCAGCTAATTTTTGTGTCTTTAGTAGAGACGAGGTTTCTCCATGTTGGTCAGGCTGGTGTCGAACTCCTGACCTCAGGTGATCTGCCTGCCTCGGCCTCCCAAAGTGCTGGCATTACAGGCATGAGCCACTAGGCCTGGCTGACATTTAATTTTTCATATTGCCTCTTATGATGCTTTTTGTTTCTGTGGTATCAGTTGTAATGTCTCTGCTTTTATTTCTAATTTTGAGTTTTCTTCTTCTTCCTAGTTATTCTAGCTAAAGGTTTGAAACTAACTCTTTATTGATCTTTTCTTTGTTTTTTTGTCTCCATTTGTTTTCTTTCTTCTCTAATTGTTATTATTTATGCGCTTTTACTAAAGGACTTACTTCATTCTTCTTCATGTTACTTAAGTTGTAACATTAGGTTATTTATTTTAAATCTTTTGTTTGATGTAGGTATTTATTGTTATAAACTCCCCACTTAAATCTGCTTTTGTTGCATCCCATAAGCTTCATTAGGATGTGTTTTCATTTTCATTTATCTTAAAATATTTAAAAATTTTGCTTTTAATTTCTTCTTTGACCCATTGATTGTTTAGGAGTATGTTGTTTAATTTTCACGTTTGTAACATTTTTGAAATTCCTTCTATTATTGATTACTAGTTTCATATCACTGTTTTTGAAAAAAAGTAATTTATATATTTCAATCTTAATTTTGTTGTGACTTGTTTTGTGGTTTACTCTATGATTATCCTGCAGAATGTTCCTTGGGTGCTTCAAAAGATTATATATTCTGCTGCCACTAGGTGAAATGTTCCATATGTGTCTATTAGGTCCATTTGGTCCAAAGTGTAGTTTAAGTCCAATGGTTCTTGACTGATTATCTGTCTAGATAATCTGTCTATTATTAAAAGTGGGATTTTGAAGACCTATGATTTTATTGCTGTCTATTTCTCTCTTCAGGTCCATTAATATTTGCTTTATATATTTAGGTGATCCAATGTAGGGTCCATATATATTTACAATTGTTATTTCTTCCTGATGAAATAATCCCTTTACTGTTATACAATGACCTTATTTGCCCCATTTTACAATTTTTTACTTAAAATCTATTCTATGTGATGTAAGTGTAGCAATCCCTCATCTATTTTGGTTTCCACTTGCATGAAATATCTTTTTCCATCTGTTTACTTTCAATTATATGTGCCCTAAATTGCCATTTTGATAATTGTATTCTGGATATCATGTATTTTTTTTTTCCTGTCTTCTACTCTTTCTGCTTTGTGCATTTTTTCCCTTTCTTCTATTTTTTCTGTCTTCTTCTGTGATTGATGCTTTTCTCTAGTGGTATGCTTTGATTCCTTACTTTTTAATTTTTGTATATCTACTGCAGGTTTTGCTTTGTGGTTACCTTGAGACTTACAAAGGAACGTCTTATACTTATAACCAGTGATTTTAAAATGATTATAACTTAACTTTGATTACATACAAAAACTCTACACTTTTACTCTACCACCCCCATTTTAGTTTTTTATGTCACAATTTAAATTTTTTTATATAGTATATCTCTTAACACACTGCAAATAAGCCTCATTTTGTTGTGATTTACTTTATTTTTCTTCACAGATAGTGCATTTTTTACAAATTGAAGGTCTGTGGCAACCCTGTGTTGAGCAAGTCTGTCATTTTTCAAACAGTATGTGTTTACTTCATGTCTGTGTCATATTTTGGTTATTTCAAACTTTTTCATTACTATTATTATTATTATTATTAGGTCCATTAAGGCTGTCTGTGATCAGTGATGTTTGATGATACTATTGTAATTGTTTTGTGGTGCTGTAAACCGCATCTGTATAAGGTGACAAACTTAACTGATAAATGTTGCGTGCATACTGACAGCTCCACCAACTGGTTGTTCCTCCAGCTGTCTCCCTCTCCTCAGATGTTCCTATTCTCTGAGACCCAGGAATATTGAAATTAGGCCAATAAATAGCCCTGAAATTGTCTTTAGGTATTCAAGTGATGGGAAGAGTCACACATCTCTCACTTTAAATCAAAAGCTAGAAATGACTTAGCTTAGGGAGAAAAAGCATGTCAGAAACCAAGATAGGCCAAAAGCTTAGTTTTGGGCTGGTTAGCCAAGTTGTGAATGTAAAGGAAAATTTCTTGAAGAAAACTAAAATGACTACTTCAGTGAACACACAAATTATAAGAAAATGAAACAAACTCACTGCTGATATGGAGACAGTTTTAGTGGTCTGAATATATGATCAAACTAGTTGCAACATTAAGCCAAAGCCTAATCCAGAGCAAGATCTTAAACTCTCTTCACCTCTATGAAAGCTGAGAGAGTTGTGAAAGCTGCAGCAGAAAAGTTTGAAGCTGGCATAGTTTGTTTCATGAGGTTTCAGGATAGAAGTTGTCTCTGTAACATAAACATGCAAGGTAAAGCACCAAGTGATAATACAGAAGTTGCATTAAGTTATCCAGAATATCGAGGTTAGATAACTGATGAAGGTGGCTACACTAAACAATAGTTTTGCAGTGGAAACAAACAGTTAAATACTAGAAGAAGATGCCATCTAGGGCTTCTATAGCTAGAGAGGAGAAGTCAGTGCCTGGCTTCAAAGCTTCAAAGGACATGATGATATTCTTTTTAGTGGCTAATGCAGCTGGTGACTTTGATTTGAAGCCAATGCTCATTGATCATTCTAAAGATCCTAGGGCCCTTAACAATTAGACTAATCTACTGTGCCTGTGCTCTATAAACAAAACAACAAAGCCTAAAGGGCAGCACATTTGTTCACAGCATGGTTTACTGAATATTTTAAGCTCCCTGTTGATATCTACTGCTCAGAAAAAAGGATTCCTTTCCAAATATCACTGCTCATTGACAATGCACATTGCTACCCAAGAGCTTGGATGAAGACGAACAAAAAAATTAAACTTGTCTTCATTTCTGCTAACACAACATCCATTTTGCATCCCGTAGATCAAGGAGTAATTTTGACTTTCCAGTCTTATTATTTAAGAATTTAGGAAATACATTTTGTAAGGCCATAGCTACCATATTCCTCTGCTGGATCAGGACAAAGAAATTAAATTAAATTAAAAACCTTCCAGAAGGGCTCACTACTTAGATGTCATTAAGAACATTCATGATTTATGGAAGAAGATGAATGTATCAACATTTACAGGAGTTTAGAAGGTTGATGCCAACTCTCATGAATGACTTTGATGGGTTCAAGATTTCACTGGAGAAAGGTACTGCAAGTATGGTGGAAATAGCAAGAGAAATAGAATTAGAAGTGGGGTGTGTAGATGTGACTGAATTGCTTCATTCTCTTAATAAAACTTGACTGGATGAGGAGTTGCTTATTATGTATGAATGAGCAAAGAAAGTGATTTCTTGAGATGGAATCTACTCTTGATGATAATGCTGTGAACATTGCTGAAATGATAACAAATAATTTAAACTAGTACATAAATATATTTGATAAAAACAGTGGCAAGTTTTGAGAGAATTTACTCCAGTTTTAAAAGAAGTTCTACTCTGGGTAAAATGCTATAAAACAGTATTGCATGCTACAGATAATTTTTTGTGTGTAAGGAAAAGTCAATTGATGCAACAAACTCCATTGTTGTCTGATTTTAAGAAATTGCCACAGCCACCTCAACCTTTGGCAATCACAACTCTGATGAGTCAGCAGTCATCAACATCAAAGCAAGACCTTCCAGCAGTAAAAAGGCCAATATTTGACGAAGGCTCAGATGATTGTTAACATTTTATTTTAGAAATTAAGTATTTTTAAATTAACATATATACTTCTTAGACATATTATTGCACATTTAATAGGCTACAGTAAAATGTAAACATAACTTTTATGTGTACTGGGAAACAAAAATATTATATGATTAGCTTTATTGTGATATTTGCTTTATTTAGGCATTCTGGAATTGAATCCACAATGTTTCTGAGGTATACCTATATTGTAGCTATTGTTAGTTTTAATAGTTTTGTCTTTTAGCTTTTATCCTAATGATGTCACTGATTTACACACCACCATTACAGTATTAGAGTATTGTAAAGGTACTTACTTTTCACAGTGAGTGATAGATCTTATATGTTTTCATGTCACTAATTAGCTTGTTCTTTTTTTCCTTTAGCTTGCTCTTTTTTTTTTTTTCCTTTCACTTGAAGAATTCTGTGTAGAATTTTTGGAAAATAGGTTTGGTGGTGATGAACTCTTTCAGCTTTTGTTTGTTTGGGGAAATCTTTCTCTCTACTTGATTCCTAAAGGACAGTTTTGTTGGGTAAATATTTTTGGTTGGCAGTTTGTTTTTCCTTCCTTACATATGTTCTTCTGTTCTCTCCTGTTCTGCAAGGTTTCTGCTGAGAAATTTTCTACTAGCCTTGTTATAACTGTCTTATATGTGATTTGCTTCTTCTCTCTTGCTGTTGTCAGGATTTTCTCTATGTTTTTGATTTTTGACAGTTTGATTATACTATGTCTTGGCATAGTCTTATTTTCATTGAATCTGATTGGAAACTTTTGAACTTCTGGTACCTGGATATTTATATCTTTCCCCAGATTTGCAAACTATTCCGCCATTATTTCTTTAAATAATCTCTCTTTTTTTTCCTCTCTCATCTCCTTCTATAACTCCTATAACTTGTATGATATAGTTTGGCTATGTCCCTACCCAAATCTCATCTTGAATTTTAGTTCCCATAATCCCTACATGTCATGGGAGGGATTCAGTGGGAGATAATTAAATCATGGAGGTGGTTTCCTCCATGGTATTCTCATGATAGTAAGTTCTCATGATATCTGATGGTTTTATAAGGGGCTTCCCCATTTGCTCAGTTCTCATTTTCTTTCTCCTGCCACCTTGTGAAGAAGGACATGTTCGCTTTCCCTTCCACCATGATTGTAAGTTTCCTGAGGCCTCCCCAACCCTATATAACTGTGAGTCAACTAAAGCTCTTTCGTTTATAAATTACCGAGTCTTGGATATATTCTTATAGTAGCATGAGAATGGACTAATGCATTGCACATTTTCTCTTTTGATGCTGCCTCATAAATCTCTTATGTTTTCTTCATCTTTTCTCATTCTTTTTTCTTTCTTGTTCTTTAGTTGTATATTTTCAAATAACTTGTTTTTCAGTTCACAGTTTATTTGTCTACTTGATAATTTCTTCTGTTGATGCTGTCTAGTGTATTTATTATTTCATTTATTATGTTTTTTAGCTCCAGAATTTCTATTTGATTAAAAAAATAATTTCAATCTCTCTCTTTAATTATTTGTTTTGGTTGTACTGTTTTACTGATTTCATTGAATTGCTTCTCTGTACTTTAAGTTCCCTAAGCTTTCCTAAAACAATTATTTTGATTTTTTTGGTCAGGTATTGCATATATCTCTATTTCATCGGGGCCAGTTACTGTAAAATTACTGTGTTCTTTTGATGTTGTTATGTCTTTTTTTATGTTTATTTTTGCCTTATGTTGATGTGTGTGTGTTTAGTAAAGCAGTCAAATGCACACATATCAACATAAGGCAAAAATAAACATTAACAAAACCAAAAAGAATCACCCTCCAGATTTTGTGAGCTAGTTCACTATGGAAAGACCATACGCTATGGGGGAGGGTTTGTTGGGTGGTGTAGCATCAGTGATGGTGTAGGTTTGTAGTCTCTGTGTAGCTTTTTCAGCTCAGGTCAGAGTTGATAAAGATCATAAGGATCCTCAGTGGCCAAAGCAGTGGCTATTGGCAGTGATCCTCAGTGACCAAAGCAGTGAATATTGGCAGTAGCAGCAAGAATTGATTGGGTCTTCAGTGGTGATGGCTGCTAAGGTTCTTCTGATCTTTCCTCCCACTAGGGAAGCTGGTACTGAGAAGATTTCTCTTGGTACTAGATCTGGCTTGTAGGGCCTCTCATAGTGGCAGTACCACCAGTGTCTGATGGGTGACATTCATGGAGTAGCCATGGAACTGAGGTCTGATGCATGGGCTCACATGGAGAGACTGTGGCTCTGGGATTAGAGTGGTAATGACACTGGTGCTCAAGGGGCAGATTCCCCTTCTGCTGCATGGTATAGTGTGTGAGGCATGGGTGCACCTGCAAAGTAGTGTGGGAGCTAGAACACAGTCTTTCAGTGGCTTCAGGGTTGGGGCAAGGCATAGCTCTCTATGGCTGAGCTGTTGCCCAGGGCACAGGTGCCCCTGCTGTAATGTTGGTAATAGTATACATATGCATTAGTCAAGGAGACAAGAATGAGAGCACAGGTATGCACAGAATTATAATGGCTCTGAGGCCTGGGTGGGGATAGCTCTCTATGGTGGTTAAGTCAGTGTCTGAAGTGTGGACACATGCAGGCAGAGTTTAACCTTGGGGCTTGGAGTGTTAACTAGCTTACTATGGAGCTGGCTGTGGTGTTAAACACATGGGTGGGCCCAGTGTAGTCAGACTGTCAGTCTGGAGTGTGGGCATTCCCAGGGTGGCCATGGCTCCAGGGCTGAAGCTTACACATGGTTAGGAGAGGTGGTGACCCCATTCCCAAAGTAGCTCAACAGCAGCAACTCCTTCTTGGGGTATAGAAGGGAAGTATAGCCACATCTCCCCTTCTGGGGTTCTCTTGCAGGAATGACTGTTGGTTACTCAGTGGGAAAAGATCCTAGAGTCTCCTGTGCAGCAGGCCACTAGAGACAATGTTGGTCCTTTCTGTGTCTAATACTGATAGCTTCCACTTTTCTTCTTTGTTCCTAGCCAAATCATGGCTAGGAACAAAGAAGAAAGGTTGTTGTTGCAAATTCTTTAATGGGCCCTTGAGTCCTCTCTGGGCTATTTTAGTTTGTGAATAGCTGTTTATACTTGAATGCTTTGGAGGGATGAAGGTAAATATCTCCTACTCCACGATCTTGGTGATAGCTCCTAAAAAGAGATTTTCTTAAATTTCAGAAACTATTAATTCCCCCATTCATTGCAGGGGAGGTCTGTGTGAATGTTGGAGCATAATTTTGACACTTAGCCAGGCAACTGACAATTCTGTTTTTGCCCTCACTTCCTGCTTGCACAAAGCCTCAAGGTCATTCACAGGTGACAGCTCAGTGCCTTCTCTATTTCTTCCTTAGGATGAGCACAGTCCTGGGCATATACCTGGTCTTCTAGATTTTTGGGAATATGTCAGAGATTTTCAAATCCCCTATGGATAGCTCATTACTCAGCTTATGTTTTAAAACTTTGGTTAGTCTAGTGTTTTCCCTGACTATTATCCAATACCTTAGTCACAAGCAAAGTTAATCAATTGCCTGTAACTGTTTTGACAAATGCCCAGAGGAAAAAGGTTTTTCACAGTGGGTGAGTTCTGATTTAAGTAAAATAAAGACAGCCTTGCAAGTGGAGTCTTTCAGAGAACTGCCAGACATGTCAAATAATGGCAGTTTCTTGGGAATTTGAAAGGGCTCTATCCCGGTTTTGCTTTCTACAGTGGCTGCCAGACAATTTGTTTTCACTATGAATAGGTGCTGTTACTTTTTCAGGCTATTACAGAGTTGGATACTGGGGGATGAGAATAATGCAAGCCAAAGCACCACAGAGCTCATTTTTTCTCACTGAGACTCAGCCATTTTCCTGAATAAATGCTCCCTGGGTAATTGCAAGTCTTTGGTTAATTTCCAGAGTCCTACAAATTTGATTCTGATAATTTTTGCCAATTTTCATGCTTTCTTTACAGAAGAGAGAATTATCAGAATTTCTTTCTCTATCACTTTCCCTATGTCAAAAGATACATTTTATATATAGTATTATCTTAACACTTATATTGTAGATACAGTTAGAAAAAATGTTACTGACATGAATATTTCTAAATCAATAAGACATTTTAAAGTTAACAATTAGGAGAAACCATAGGCTATCAAATGCTTTGGAAAAATATGAAGATAGTGTGGTTGCCAACCTCCAACATGTCGAAAATAATCCTTGCTTCCTAGTTTTGTGGTTCTTCTTTCCGCATACTGAATCTGAGTTGATTTGTACAACCAAAATAATCATATGAAAGTGATGGTGTATGACCTTTGAGTCTAGTTCATAAAATACATTGCCACTTCCACTTTGGTCACTTGAATAGGTTATTCTTGGAAAAACCAGCTACTATGTTGTGAGGACACTAAAACATACCTATAGAGAGGCCCGTGTGGAGAACTGAGTATTCCACTGAAACCAACACTAATTTAACACCTATGTGAGTGACCCATCTTGTCCAGTCCCAGCCAAGTGTTCTGTGACTACAGTATCACAAAGCATCTGACTGAACCTTTTGATAAGCCTTTATCCAGATCTGCCTAGCCAAGCTGTTCCTGAATTCTTGACTAATAGAAACTGTGAGATAATAAATATTTATTGTTTTAAGCCACTAAGTTTTGTCGTAATTTGTGTCTCAGCAATTGATTACTAATATAAGTAATTGAAAGCATTTCTTTACAAGGAAGCAAATATCCTCAGAAATAAATTGAAATATGTTTTTAAAAATTTCCCCTGAGAAATTACTAGCCGTACATAATAGTAAAGTCTCTTTCAGACATACCAAACTTTCAAGGTTATATTCAGAGCACAAAAGAAGATTGTAACTCTTAACTATTCCATGTTCATTTTCTGAATATGGAATAACTTCATTACCAAGACCTGAAAATAATAAAACCAATGAAAAGAATTATAATTTTACTTATGAATACAGATACAAAGATCCTAAAAGACTCTACTAACAAATGGAATCTAGCAGGATAAAGCTTTCTAGAAATGCATTATATATACATAAAGCTATGATAATTTAGACCTGAAGTACTAGCATCAGAATAAAAATATATTAATAAAAAATAATTTTCAGAACTCAGAAACAGCACCTCAAACCTAATACCAGTTATGAAATAATCCATTCTTTCCATACTTAGTTGAAGTGTCTAAATCTGTATTATAAACATCTAATGCATATTAACAATATGAGTATGGATGTATGTAAATATGTATATATGTAATATTTTAAATCAAATATACATGTGATACATAAATGTGGCTACAATGAAGCAGATTGACATTCCAAGCATGGATATCTTTAATCTAAAAATAGATCTTAGGAAAAATTTTAAAAAAATCTTTCAGTTATAAAATCATTCCAAAAGGAAAACAGGAAATTTGAGAGGAAGAAATTCAAATGCCAAGAGATACTTTAAAAAGTATAATTTAGGCAGTAATTCAACAAGTAATAGTTATTTTCTAACAAATTCCCTTTGTTTTACAAAAAAGAACAGTAGCCAGTGTTGAGTTCATTTGAGAAGTAAAAGGTAAATATAATTAACAAACTTTTTTGGAAATTATCCACAATATGCCAAAATCCTTAATATTGACCCAGACATTTTTAGTTAACATTTGAAATATGAATGCTTTACATCCTTATCATTGCTCATTTGTGTTTTCTTTATGTAGATACTATTTTTAGCAAAGGAAATACATTAAAAATCTTTCAAATTTTCATTGTCCTTCCACCTAGGAGAAAGCGGGCAGTTTGATGCATAGGAATGCAGGGTTTTATATTATTTTCCTTATAATAAATCTAAGAGGTAACTTTGGTATCAGTTTGTCTCATCACATTTGGAAGGTGTTACATACCTGTAAATAGCGGACCACTCGGCAAACCAGGTCAGGTGCCATGAAGTCTCCAGTGAATCGCCAGATAATATCTGTCAAGATGTTGACTAGTCCTGTGAAAGAATCTAACAAAAACATACAAGTGCTTATATGCAGGGTTTTTTTTTTTTGTTGTTGTTGTTGTTTTTGTTTGTTTGTTTGTTTTTCAAATTTTCAGCTAAGCCACAATAGAAATGAAATCTTGGAGAGGTTCACTATTTTTTCTCCTTCCTGATTTATCAGATGGCCACTGAGGAAAAGTAAAGCAAAGCAGGAGTTCTTTGACTTATATTATTGCAGCTTCTTACCACTTAAATGTAACCACCTAGGAAGAATTTCAATAATGACTGAAGAGGAATCGCACTAATCATAACTAACCTTTTAAGTCATAGAGCAGAAGTTTTCAGGGTAGTAGGTTTGTACTAAAGACAGCACTGTGTGAGAATCAAGAGGACAAAATTGAGAAAAGCAAAATTGTTATCTTTGGAGAATACTTCAAGATTCCTCTTACTACACCCATTATTTTGCAAATTGGACCTCTTGTTTCTCCTTACACCCAGTCTCAGTCCCCCTGCTCCCAGGTTTCTTTGTTTTCTTCCCCTTTCCACTTTCAACATCTGCCCTTGGAAAACAGCAAGTGTATCATCTGTCAACTTAATTCATGTACTTGGTTGAATTACAGAGGAACTAAAGCCAAGGTCAGGACATTTGTCCTCTTGTGGGCAGGTCATCTGTACTCAATTCTATAGTTACAGATTGTACAAACTGTGTAGATGTTTATAGCAGAAATGGCAAAATAGGCTATATGTCTAAATCTGCCCCTCACCCCTCCATGACAGACATCACTAATTTATCATATAATTTGGAATCTTTCTCAAAAGAGTGCTGCAGGCAAGATTGCAGAATAGAAGACTCCAATGATCATTCCCTCTTCCACCCTCAGCAAGGACACCAATTTAGCAACCATCTACACACACAAAAAAGTAGCTTTGTAAGAACCAAAAATCAGGTGATCACTCATAGTGCTTGGTTTTAACTTCATATTGCTGAAAGAGGCACTGAAGAAGTAGAAAATAAACAATTTTAAATCTCTGATGCCACCCCTCTCCCAATCCCCAGCAATGGCAGCAGGGTGTAGAGAGCTTTCCTAGGTGCTAGAGGAGGAAAGCACAGCAATTGTGAGGCACTGAACTTAGTGCTGTCCTATTACAGCACAAAAGAAAACAGGACCAAACTCAGCTGATGCCCCCGCATGGAGGGAGCATTTATATCAGCTCTAGCCAAAAGGAAATCACCAATCCTAGTGGTCAGAACCTGAGTTCCTACAAGTCTTACCACTGCAAGCTCAAGTGCTCTGGGGCTCTAAATACACTGGAAAGTCAGTCTAGACCACAAGGAGTACAACTTTCAAGCAAGTTCTAGTGCTGAACTGAGCCCAGAGCACAGTCACAACAGGAGAGGGCACGGGTCAGCTCTGAGAGGCCCCTTTCCAGGCCCTAGCTCCTGGATGGCATTTCTAGACATGCCCTAGGCCAGAAGGGAAACTACTGTCCTGAAGGGAAGGACATAGTCCTGGTAGCATTCATCACCTGCCAGCTAAAGAGTCCTTGGGCTCAGAATAACCATCAGGAACACCCAGGTACATTGAAGACTTTGAGTGAGACTCTGAGACTTGCCAGTCAAAAGTCATCAAGTGGCTCAATGGATTTAAAAAAAAAGGATCCAATGATCTGTTGCTTACAAGAAACACACTTCACCATAAAGACAAGACACATATAGGTGGAAAATAAAGGGATGGGAAAAGATATTCCATGTCAATGGAAACCACAGAGGAGCAGGGCTAGCTATACCTATATCATGCAAATTAGATTTCAAGACAAAAACTATAGGAAGAGATAAAGAAGGTTACTATATAGTGATAAAGGGGTCAAATCAGCAAGAGGATTTAACAATTGTAAATATATATGCACCCAACACTGGAGCACCCAGACATATAAATTAAATATTGTTAGAGCTAAAGAGAGAGAGAGACCCCAATACAATAATAGCTGGAGACTTCAACATCACAATTTCACCATTGGACAGATCTACTGGACAGAAAATTGGTAAAGAAATATGAGAGTTAATCTGCACTATATAGTTATGTACAGAACATTTCATCCAACAGCTGCAGAATACACATTCTTTTCCTCAGCACAGGTTCATTCTTGAGAGCAGACTATATGTTAAATCACTAAAAAGCCTGAAAACATTAAAACAAAATAAAAATAATATGAAGCATCATCTCTGACCATAATGGAATAAAACTAGAAATCAATAACAAGAGGAATTTTGGAAACTATACAAATACATGGAAATCAAACCATATGCTCCTGGATGACTAGTGGATCAATGAAGACGTTAAGAAGAAAATTTTAAAATTTCTTGAAACAAATGATAATAGAAACACAACATGCCAAAATCTATGGGATACAGCAAGAGCACAAAGAGGGAATTTTATAGCTATCAGTGCCTACATTGAAAAAGAAGATAAACTTTAAATAATAAACCTAATGATGCATCTTAAAGAATTAGAAAAGAAAGAGCAAAACAAACTCAAAATTAGTAGAAGAAAATAAATAAGTATCCGAGCAGAAATAAATGAAATTGAAATGAAGAAAACAATACAAAATATCAATGAAACAAAAAGTTGGATTTTTGAAATGTCATGCAAAATCAACAAACCTTTAGCCAGACTAATTAAAAAGAAAGAAGACTCAAACAAATAAAATTAGAGATAATAAAGGAGACATTGCAACTGATAGCAGAAATTCAAAGGATCATTAGTAGCCTCTTTGAGCAACTATATGCCAATAAATTGGAAAATATAGAAGAAAGGAACAAATTCCTGGATGCATACAATGTACCAAGATAAAACTATAACCAATAACAAATAATAAGATCTTTTTTTTTTCCTTTTGGAGACAGAGTCTTGTTCTGTTGCCCAAGCTGGAGTTCAGTGGTGTGATCTTGGCTCACTGCAAGCTCCGCCTCCCAGGTTCATGCCATTCTCCTGCCTCAGCCTCCTGAGTAGCTGGGACTACAGGTGCCCACCACCATGCCCAGCTAATTTTTTTATTTGTATTTTTAGTAGAGATAGGGTTTCACCATGTTAGCCAGGATGGTCTCGATCTCCTGACCTTGTGATCCGCCTGCTTCAGCCTCCCAAAGTGCTGGGATTACAGATGTGAGCCACCATGCCCGCCCAGAAATAACAATATCTTATAATAAAATGTCTTCCAATAAAGAAAAGATCAGGAACTGATGATGACTCTGCTGAATTATACCAAACATTTAATGAAGAACTAATACTAATCTTACTCAAACTATTCTGAAAAATAGAGGAGGAGGGAATACTTCCAAATTCATTCTACAAAGCCAATATTATCCTGATACCAAAACCAGACAGAGACACATTCAAAAAAATCAGAGTTTGTATTCACATGAAACAGACAATAATGTTCATTTTCTGCTTTGCCCAGGGCTATGTTACCTCTTCAAGCATTTGTCATAATAAGGTCTGAAGAGACATGGACCATCTGAACATTCTGTAGAATATCACATTGATCCATTTACATCAAAGACGTCATTAAGAGTCAACAAGAGGTGTCTAATACATTAGAGGCCTTGGTAGGACACACACACTCTGGAGGGTGGGAGATAAACCCTCTGAAAATTCAGGAACATACCACATTGGTAAAGTTTTTAGTGGTTCAGTAGTGAAAGGCTGCTAGAACACCACTGCGACCACTGGATTTTCAAGTAAAAGTTAAATTGCTGTATCTTACATTCTCAATCTCAATAAATCGAGCAAGATACTTGGTAGGCCTGTGTTTTGGAGGCAACACATTTCACATCTAGGAATATTTTTCCATCTCATATACTGAACTACATAGAAGTCCTACAGCTTTGAGTGGGCCTGGAGCAAGAAAGGGCTCTGCAGCATGTAGGACTGCAGTATAAGCAACCCTACTACTTGGGGCATATGATCTGGCTGACCCTATGGTGCTGAATATGTTAGTGGGGAAAGATACAATTTGGAGTTGATGTATGCCCAAGTGAAAGAATTAGAATGCAGGCCCCTAGAGCTCTGAAGCAATGCCATCCATTTTCGGTATGAAGTTATACACCTTTTGAGAAGCTGTTCCTAGAATGTTGCTGAGCCTTGGTCAAGATGGAGTGGTTGATAATGGGGCACCAAATGTATTTGGAACGGACCATTATGAGCTAGATTATTGCCAATGCACTAAGTCATACACTCAGATGTGTTCCACAGCCTTCCACTGGAAAATGGAAATGGCACATCTGGGATCAAACCCATATGGGACTAGATTGGCATGAGGAGGCTGCATGAGCAAGTAGCACAGATGCCTCCATGTCACCCACCAGGGTTGTACTAGTACCCTTGTACAGCTCACACTTATGGCTATATGGGTGTTCTCTATGACTAGCTGAAAGGGAGGTAAAAGGCCAGTTCTGGTTGACAATGAGTTAGTTCACTATGTAGCTGTAAAGCAAAAATAGATGGTCACTGAAGTAGAGATGCATTATAAGGTAGCCTTGGAAGACAGTGGAGAAGGAAGGCCTTCCCAATGAACGAAGCTTCAAGCAATGACTATTGTTATCTATTTTGAGTGGAAGAAAAATTGGCCTAAGGTGTGAATATATGTATAGGTTTCTGCACAGTAGCCAATAGTCTAGCTGTGTGGACAGGGACCTGAATGAAAGGGACTTGGAGATTGGAAACAAGAGTCTGAGACAGAGGCATATGGTTGGGACTATGGGAGTGGACACAATGTATGAAGATTTTTGTGTCGTGCATTTAACACTAATTGGAAAGCATCAAGTACACAAGAAGCACTGAAAAAAACAAATAGACAAGGTAACTTGCCCAGTTGACATTATCCAGGCTTTGCCATTGGGTTAAGTACTGGCACGATGGGCACATGAATAGAGTGGCCACAGTGGCAGAGAGCAAGACGACTCATTAGCCAATACAATGGACTACCAATTTTCCTAGAAAATCTAGCTACTGCTGATTTTGAACATCCAACTTGCTAACAAGAGAGACCAATAAGGAGCCCTCAATAGGTTACTGGGTCTTCAGAAGATTGGTTGATTTGTGGCAAGTTGACTACAATGGGTCCCCTCTGTCCAGCAGCAGCCAGCTGTCCATCCTTCCAATGATGCACTTATTCTGGGTATAAGCTTTCCTTTCCTGATCTCTGAGTCATAGTCAACACAACTAACTATTATCTGGGGGTTTTTAGATTACCGAACAAGAATGGAAATCCACACCACATAGTATCTGATCGGGGGACCCACTTAATAGTGAAGGGGGTGTAGGATTGGCTCATGATCCTAGAACTTACTGTTTGTATTACATACTACACCAAACAGAAGTAGCTGTACTTTTAGAGCCCTAGAATTAACTACTAAAGGAACATATGAAGTGCCAGCTGAAAGGTAATGCTCTGAAAGGTTAGGGTCCCATCCTTTACAGTGCAGCATATGTGTTAAATCAGAGCCCACTTCATGGTGTTGGGTCCCTAACACATAGGTCTTAGAATCAAGGGGTAGAGGAAGAAATGGCCTCAGTTAACATCACTCCCATTGACCCACTGAACGGCTTTGCGCTTCTTCATCTGCACTTCTGTGCTCTTCAAGTTGGAGGTCCTGGTCACCAAAGGAAGTGTACTTCTGCCAGGGAACGTAGCAAAGGTCCCATTGAACTAAAAGCTATGGCTTCCACCAGGGCACTTTGGACTCTTTGTGTCTAGGGACTAGCAGACAAGAAGAGGAGTCACCATCTTGCAAGAGTGATTGGTAGTGACTAGCAGATGGAGGTAGAGCTGTGTTTACACAATGAGAAAGGCAGGCATATGGGGAGAACACAGTCAATTTACTTGTAATTGTCAAGTTGTGATTGATGGCAGACAATTAGTGGATGGGGCCAGGGATGTTAAGCATCTTCAGCAGGCCCTCAGCACAGGGTTGTTCAGATTATTTGTGCTCTAGGGTGTCCTGCCCCTGCTGTTGTGGAAGGGTGAATGGGAACTGAAATTGAGTCTTCATTATTGTCATGCAGACATACATCCTGGTTACACAAAGACAAAGCAAGTATTGATTCTTTTCTGTACCACCCATGGCTATACCCTAGTATTAAATTATTCAGCTCAGAATTCCAATCATGCCTCTGTTGAGAAACACCATTAGGCTTTATGAGAGATTTGTTGTTTCTGTGCAATTCTAGTCAGACAGAAAACTGGACAGAACTCTGCTCAGAAATAGGGTATGCACTTGGCTGGGTTCAGGCTCTTAGAAAATCAAACAGCTGAACAACAAAAGAAACTGCAACTTTGGGGATTAATCTAGGATACTCATAATTTCATTTCCAATAGTTTATTTTTATTGCTTTGTTTCTGCTAAAGAGCAATAGTAAAAATGGAAAGTCACACTGTCATTTGGTTAATTGCTTTTTGAATATTGGAAAATGAGGTTTATTAACATTAGAACAGAAGGAGCTCAGGGTATGGCATGCAGCAAGTGCTGAGCACATGCTTGAATGAATTGCCATTGTGGTTTGAAAAGGCTTTAAGAAAAACAAAGCAAAAGAAAACTTTTTATTTTGAAATAATTAGAGACTCACAAGAAGTTACAATAAACAATACAGAAGGTTTCATGTGCCTACCATACAGCATCCCTTAATGGTGACATCTTATATAACTCTAGGTTGACTTCATGGTTTAAAAGAGAATTACTACCTTTAGCCTGTCTTCTCTAGAACACACAACATGATGGTGAGGGGTTATTAAGCAGTTATTATATCCTTTGCAAGGCTCTAAGTAGTTAGAATCATTAACTTACTTAATCTCACAACAAACTGAGATAAAATCACCATTGTATAGATGAACAAAATAAGAGAGGTTAGAACATTTTAAGATTTCAGAGAAAGTTAGAGGTGAAGCTAGGCTTTAACCCATACTATAGAAGTCAGTGTTTGACTGCCTTCAATACTACCTTTTATTGTTTTCATTTATTTCTTTTTAGATTGATATTGTGTCTTTTCTCCTTTATTCCATAATGTGCAGACATGAGTCCCTGTCTTCTTCTCGTCCCCTCATTCTCTACTTTGGTTGCCCTTTTTCTCTTTTGGGCCCTTCTATTTATGGGGCTATTCCACCCACAGAGGTTGCTTTTACTCCTTTAGAAAACTGGTGAGATAAATCTCCCCTTTGCGCATCTTTTTTTATGGGGAAGTGGGACAGGGTATTGCTGTCACTCAGGCTGGAATGCAGCGGTGTGATCATGGCTTACTGCAGCCTCAACCTCCCAGGATCAAGTGATGCTCTTGCCTCAGCCTCCTGAGTAGTTGGGAACAGTACATGACACCACACTTAGCTAACTTTTACTTTTTAAAAATTTCCATAGAGACAGGATCTCACTATGTTGCCCAGGCTGGTCTTGAACTCCCTGGCTCAAGTGATCCACTCACCTCAACCTCTCCAAGTGCAGGGATACAGGTGTGAGCCATGGCATCTCACCCTTTCTGCAGCTTCACTGTTAATAGAGTAAAGTCTGAGTCCCACAGCTTAGAATAAAAGCCTTCCACGATTTGGCCTTGCACGCCGCTAGTTTGAATGTGTGCCCAAGAATTCATGTGTTGGAAACTTAATTCCCAATGTGACAGTGGGGCCTAATGGGAAGCATTTAGGTTGAGCCCTCATGAATAGATTAATGCCATTATAAAAAGTGAATGGGCTCATCCTCTTTCTCTCTTTGGCCTTCTGCCACGTGAGGATCTAGGCAGCATGCGAGGCACCGTCTTGGAAGAAGACAGTGACCTCACCAGACACTGAACTTTCTGGCACCTGGACCTTAGACTTCCCAGCCTCCAGAACTGTGTCCTAATAAATTTCTGTTTATAAATTATACAGTCTGTGGCATTCCATCATAGCAGCACAAAACAAACTAAGACAACTACCTCTTGTCAGGTCCCCATGTGGCATTTCAATGTTGAACACCATATTGATCATACGTTTGTGCTTCTAGATAGGCCTTCCCTCTGCTTGGAATAGCCTCCCTCCATTTTCCAGCCTATTGAATTCCTGTTTTTCTTTCAACACCTAGCTAATATGTCCCATGCTCCAGAAACTTTCCTTGACTGTTCACGTGGTATAGTTCACCATACAAGGTTATGGACCCTCCCAGTCTTTCACCTGTCTGTATTTGCTTTTTATTTTTCTATAGTTAACAACAAAAAACATTGGCAAGCACATGGGATCTATAATCCAAAGTGTCAAAAGCTTGGAGAGGAAAAATCCTATGACTGTTCTAAGCTATAAGAAAAGTCCTTACTGAGAAGGTCAGACATGAGCAGTCAAGAGCTGTGGGTTGTGATTGATCAAATAAGAATGTCATGAAGGTTTTCTTGGCACAAATGGACTGGATGAATGAACGGAATGGACTTGGGAGTTACTTGGATATTCTCTTTTGGCTTACTGATTCCTTAATTTTGAAAAACGGAAAGATTATTTTGTTTCTCTAGGCCTTAAGTGGTTATGTAAATAACAATAATCTAGTCTGTTAGAATCTATTTTTCCCCTGGAGCTCAATCTTAAATAAGCCTATTTCTGCAATTAGACTATCAGTGGAACTCTGCCACCGTATTTGTTAGTTGCTATTAAGCAAATGATGTTCAATGCTGATCAGTAAAAAGCTATTTAGTTACTTAAGTAATTGAGTACATTGCAAATAAACTGCTCCTAAATGATAATTAACAAGACCTTGGGAACAAAGGGTACACTTTAAAGGCTTAATCACCTCCCTGTATTACACTTGCTTTTCAAAATTTGTCCTGTGAAAGATCTTAGGAAATTGTAATACTCAGAAAAGCCAAAGTAGACTCACAACAGGCTTTATTGTCCTTTGAGGGTTTCTTGTAAACATGAATGGGGTTCCCAGTTGGAGTACAAATGCAGGTGGACAGGGAAGAAGTCAAGAACGAGGCAATAGCTGAACTTTTCAGTGAGGATTGGAATGCAGGTGAGAAAGGAATGCAGAATATTGATTTTAGGCACAGATGACAGCATGAACAAAGTTATGGAGATGAGAAACTACTTGGCTTGTGTATATTAAACGTCGGTTTGTTGTTGCTGAAGCCTAAATGGGAGCTAGAAAGTTGCAAGATTGTGTCTGCAGAAACAAGAAGAATCCAGACTTTTAGGGTCTCACATGCCAATTAAAAGAGGTTGTATTTTTTTTTTTATACTGTGAGAGTTGTTGAATGTTTATGTCTTCACACATGTACTATAAATAGATTTCTTTAGTTACTGCAGGGAGGATCAATTTGTTAGGTCCAATACAGGAATTACCATTTAATTAGGAAACTATGCAGAAGTTCAAGGAAGAAATGTAGGTTAAATAACTGTAAGAATGTGGAGAGCATGTACATTGTAAAGCCTAGGTCAACATGAAAAGAAACAGAAAAAGAGGCATAGTTAATAAGCCAATAGTGGAGACAAAATGAAATCATAAAAAGCTCAAGTAATCCAGGCTGAAATAGAATGAAAAAAGGAAGAAAAATATAGATGGAACAAATAAAAGCAACAAACTAGTGGTAGATTTCAATCCAAACACATCAATAATAACATTACATGTAAATTGCCTGAAACATCAATTAAAATCCAAACTCATTAACTTTTCATATTAATGATCCTATCCTCCTCTCTCCTCAGACTCACTTGATGGCGCCACTATCTGCTAGGGACACCCAAACCAGGAACCCATGATACACAGTGGACTCTTCCCTCTACCTCACATTCAGAACCTCTCAATACTCAGTCACCAAATCCTCCTTATTTTACCTTGTTAAGTAGATCTCAAAATTGAATCCTCTCTGTGTTCTTACTATTATTTGGCATACTGTAGGTACTGATGATTTCTTTCTTGAACTTCTGCAGTCTCCTAACTAACCTAAATGGTAATTCCAGTGCTGGGCCTGCCAAACTGATCTTCCCTGCAGCAAGTAAAGACTGAGTACTAGATGTTTTATATAATATTATACAAATTCTTACATATTATGAAGACTTAGACATTCAAATTCCTCATAAACGTTGTGCTATTGCTATCAGACGTTTACATTTTACATGGGTTATAAATCTCACTGCTACAATTTTGCTTCAAGTAGTCAATTACGTTTTAGAGTCACTTAAAATTAAGAAAAATGTGTTTTTTAATATTAATCTTTATTTTTACTATTTTCAGAGTTCTTCATATCTCTGTGTAGATAAAATTTCTGGTCTGGTTTCACATTCCTTCTGTCAGAAGAACTTTCTTTAATGTTTCTTGAAGTATAGGTCTGCTGGTAAGGAATTCTCCCATTACAAAAATTTTGAGTAGTCTTTGTTTTATCTTAATTTTAAACAGGTATTTTTGCTAGATATAGAATTCTGGGTGATAGTTTTCCCCCTAGCTGGCTTTGAAGATATGTTTTATCTTCTGACTTTAATTACTTCAGACAAGAAGTCACCTATAGTTCTCGTCTTTACCTCTTTATAGTAAGTTAATTTTTTAAATGACAGAATAGTTGTACATATTCATGGGGCTACATGGTGATGTCTCACTACATATAGTTATCAGATCAGAGTAACTGGCATATCTATCATCCATAGCATTTATACTTTTTTTGTGTTAGGATCATTCAATATTGTTTTAGTTATTTGAAACTATATATTATTATTAACTATGGTAATCCTATAGTAATATGGAACACTAGAACTTATTCTAGTTCTATCTAGCTGTAATTTTGTATTTTTAAACAATTTCTCTGATTTAATGTGTTCACATATTTTTCCACTGGCTTCCTTCAATTTCCTCTTTACCTTTATTTGCTACTTTGAGTAGGTTATATCTAGCTTTTTAAAATTTATTCTGCTTCAGGTTATTTAAGAATTTTGGATCTATAGTTTGATGCTTTCATTATTTTTGGAGAATTCTGACTATTATTCAGAGATTTCTTTTGCCCATTCTCTCTTCTCCTTCTGTAACTTCAATCACATATATTTTAGACTATTTGATATTGTCCCACCGTTCTTAAATACTTTGTTCTCCCCTTCCACTTTCTTTGTTCTTTTCTTATTGATTTTCACTTTGGGCAGTTTTTATTGATCTATCTTCAAATTACCTAATTCTTCCTCTGGCTATGTAAAGTCTATGATTCCTATAATTAAATCTGTGAATTACTATTGTGATTTATTTCCCTCACACACTTCTACTTGAACCTTGCTTACAGTTTTTATCTTTCTGTGAAATCACTCAACTGTTCATCTCTATTATCCACTTTTTTCCCCTGGAAATTTTAACCTATTAATAATGGTTATTTAGTAGGGAGAATTTTTTTAAGTATTTATTTTGAAGTCATTTAAAACCCATACTACAGTTGCAAAAATAAGACAGAAGTTTCCCATGTACACTTTACCTGGTCAATATCAGTATAATGATGAAAACCAAGAAATTGATATTGGCATAATACTGTTAACTAAACTATAGAATTGTTTGGACATCACCAGTTTTTACAAGCATTTTATATATCAATGAAATTTAATCTCAAATACATATAAGGTCATGTCACTAACACCACAGTCGGGATGGAGAACTGTTCTACAACTATCAAGATATTCCCTTGTGTTATCCCTTTATAGCCACACTCCCTACCCACCCATTTCCTAGCAAATACTAATCTGTTCTTTATCATTATAGTATTGGCGATTTTAAGAATCTTACATAAATGGAATTTCAAAATATGCAACCTTTAAAAATTAGCTTTAAAAATTCATCATAATGCCTTTGAAATTCTCCTGAGGTGTTTGTATCATTTGCTTGTTCTTTCTTATTGCCAAATAGTTTTAAATTGTATAAATGTATCACAATATGTTTATTCACTCACCGAAATACATTTGTGTTGTTTTCAAACGTGGCTGATACAAACACGGTTGATACAAACATTCATGTACAGGTTTTTGTGTGAACATAAGTTTTCATTTCCCTAGGGCGAATACTCAGGAGTGGAATTGTTGGGCCACAGAGTAAGTAAATATATGTTTACCTTCATAAAAAACTGCCCGGCAGTTTTCCAGTGTTGCTGCACCACTGTGTACTCCCACCAGCAATGTATGAGAGAAACTGTGGTTCCACATACTTGCTAGCACTCAGGACTGTCAGTGTGTTTTCTTTTAGTTGTTCCACTAGGTATGTAGTGATATTTCTTTTCTTTTCTTTTCTTTTTTTTTTTTTGAGATGGAGTCTCGCTCTGTCACCCAGGCTGGAGTGCTGTGGCCGGATCTCAGCTCACTGCAAGCTCTGCCTCCCAGGTTCACGCCATTCTCCTGCCTCAGCCTCCCGAGTAGCTGGGACTACAGGCGCCGCCACGTCGCCCGGCTAGTTTTTTGTAGTTTTTAGTAGAGACGGGGTTTGACCGTGTTAGCCAGGACGGTCTCGATCTCCTGACCTCGTGATCCGCCCGTCTCGGCCTCCCAATGTAGTGATATTTCATCATGGCTTTATTTTGCATTTCTCTAATGACTAATCAGGTTGAACATCTTGTTTTTCTCAATTTGTTCATTTTTCTTTTCTTTAGAAATGATTTCAACTTTAATTTAGATTCGGGGGTACGTGTGCAGGCTTGTTACATGGGTATATTGTGTGATGCTGAGATTTGGGGTACGATGGATCCCATTACACAGGTACTGAGCAGTGCCCAGTAGCTAGTTTTGCATCCCTTTCTCTAGTCCTTCTTTTTCCCCTCTATTGTTGCTATTGTTGTCCCCTCTTTATGTCCATGTGTATCCAAGATTTAGCTCCCACTTACAAGTGAGAACATACAGCATTTGGTTTTCTGTTTCTGCATTAATTCACTTAGGATAATGGCCTCCAGATGCACCCATGTTGCTGTAAAGAACATGATTTTATTCTTTTTTATGACTGCATGGTATTCCATAGTGTATATGTACTACATTTTTTTAAAAAATCCAATCCATTGATTGGCATTTAGGTTGATTCCATGTCTTTGCTATTGTGAATATACATAGAGCTATGATGAACATATGAGTGCATGTGTCCTTTTGGGAGAACAGTTTGCTTTTGTTTGGGTATATAGCTAGTAATGGGATTGGTAAGTCAAATGGCAGTTAAGTTTTTTGAGAACTCTCCAAACTGCTTTCAACAGTGGATGAACTAATTTACATTTCCATTAATAGTGTATAAGCTCTTGAACATTTTTTAAAGTGCTTCTTTGCCATCCATATATCTTCTTTCATGAAGTATTTTAATGTATTTTTCCTATTCATTGTAATTATTTTATTTAAAGTCCCTGACTAATAGCTCCAACATTGGAGTCATGTCTCTGTTTGGTTCTGTTGATTGCTTTGGCTGTTAACAGTGGGCTGCATCTTTTTGAGTCTCATACATTTTGATTAAATGGCAAACATTTTGTGTAGAAGATCATCAGATATTAAGATACATACTATTTATTTATGGAAATGGGCATACTTCTTTAAGGTTGTTAGAGTGGAGTGTTAAATCAATCTACTTAGGATCGAGTTTTGTTGTTAGTAGGGTCTTCCTCAGCCTCCTATGGGCTTCAAATTTTTCTTTGGATTTTCTATTAGCATAGTAGCTGAGGTGCTAAAGGGTTTTAATGGCCCACTTTCTGCTTTCAGCTGCACCTGTTTTGCTGTAATACTGCTACTGCTTGTTACCCAATGCTTGCTACTGGTAGTTTTAGGGCTTCTCTTTTGTCCCAGTTCAGCCACAGACCCATATAGGCGTGTGTGCCTGGGCCATAGGGGTGGGACATTCTCAGTGTTCCAATTCCTCCTCCCCATGAAAATCAAACTCCTGCCTTGTATCTGTGGTGGGTGTTACATATGAGAGAGTTTCATGCCCTTCTCTAGAAGCAGGAGATTTCCAGTGGTATTGGTGTTACCATTTCTGGCCTCTGTCTCTAAGGGATGGGGTTTTCTCAGTCATTTATCTGCCTTCATTAGTGCTCTGGTGGGGCAACAGTGTTTGGTCCCACACTGGCTTAAGGTTTTTGTTTGGGGAAGTGTCTAGGAAGAAGAGGGGTATTTCATACCTTTCCTGTAGGCACGGTCTAAACTCTCCTGCACACTTACGTATAGTCTCTGTAACAACTCCTCAAATCTGCCATTGTAGAGTGGAAGCAGCCATAGAAAATTCTGTAACTGGATGGGTCTGGCTGTGGTCCAATAAAACTTTATTTATAAAAATAAGCTGCCGGATGGATTTGGCTTGCAGGATTGAGTTTGCAGACCCCTGGTCTAGAGAATGAATTCCAAATGTCCTACTGTGACTTTCCTTCTTCTCAAGTCTGATATTTTCTCATTCTATTTTAAATTCATACTTTAAGAGAAACCCTTTCAACCAGCACATTAATAATAGCAGCTGGTTAACTGATTAAAACATTGGTTAAAGAAATAAAGCATACATACGAATCTACCCTAAAACATTTTAATAAAAACATAAACATGCATTTGTCATTTCTTTAATGTAGAGCCACGACTTTGATTTGATTTGATTCTTTTTTGCATAAAAAACACCCATAATTTATCTTGTATAATTTCCAGTTTGGGTTTCTTTAGATTGGGGTAATCAGTTGACATACCAGCAAAGCAATCTAAGGCAGAATCTCATTGCAGAGATTTTTATAATGTTCCTTCATCTTTCATAGTTGCATCTCCTGAGCTTAGTTTTACTGCAGTTTACTGAAACAAAAGTCCAGTCATTCTAAAGGGAAAGCATCAACTGACAGATTTGTTACGTCTAATAATATCCTGCTAGTCATGGGAGTTTAGTTAGTCAGGGTGTTTGCAGAGAGAATGGAGAGCATTGAGTAATCAGTTGAGGCAGTGAAGAAGATGCGGTTGAGAGAGTTTCCTTGACCATACCCAGCTGTTCACTCTGCCATGCCATTTCTTTATGCTGCTCCGTTGGTTGGGAAGCTCTTTATACACCTCTGCCTGAAGAATATCCATTTCCTCAGGGTTTAATTCAAGGTTACCTCCTTTATAACACCTTTTCTGAGTGCTGAGATTGGCTTGGTTATTCCCACTTCTGTGTATCTTCCTACCCTACTATTATAGTACCTATAATACATTAACACATTCTTTTTTTTGTATTTCTTTCCTATTCCACTATACTATGGGATAACAGAGATTATTATTTTTAATTCAACTCTACCTCCTCAAGCCCTATAACTGTGATATTACATAATAACAGCTTGGTAAATGTCCTTTAAATGAAGTGTGCATTATTACTGCTGTTGCTTGATTGGCTGATTGTAGCATGGGTGATTTCATACAGCAGATGGAACCACATTAATCATCTTGTTCAATGAAGATTAAAATAATGATTACAGAATCAAGTTGTTGGAAGGAAGATTGTGATTGGAAATTTTGATCCCTAAGCAGATTTCTAAAAGAGCTCCCTGGATTTTAAGATCTCTGCTAGATTGTAAGCTTCTGATTGGCAGTGGCTGTGCCTTGCTCATGTTTATAATTTTATCTTTTTTCATACTGTCTGGCAAGATACTCAGTATTTGCTAGATAAAGGTAGAAATGTTGTCCAATTAAACGTATTTGCAAACTTCCTTAAAACACAAAGGTCACTAGCGTAGGATTCACCCCTTGTAAAGGGCAAGTTGAATCCCATGTCTTAGATTCCTGCTTGCTCTCAGTTGCTGTTCGTACCTTCCCCTGCAGAGCAGAGCCGTAGAATAATGAATACATAGCAAGCTGAGAAACTCTTTTTCTTGACATGACTCATACATGAACATTTGTCACACTGGATAAGGAGATATTGAATGCAAACACAATTCTTTATGAAGACATTGAAATTTCTGATAATATAAGATCCTTTTATCCTTAATTGTGGTATTACGGATGACCTCTGGCTTTCCTGGAGAGACACTGTGGGTAACAATATCAACTGAATCTCAAAGTATGCAATGCTTCCAGCTCAACTCAATGTCTCTAGTGTTGTTTTTAAAGTGAGAGGGTGTATATAATAATAGCTTGCTTGCTTTTGATTGCACAAGAGACTATTTTTGATATTGCTAAGGGTCCCTCTTCTACTTTTCTTTTTTAATCACTGAATGCTGAGGACACTCTAAATGGAACAAGTCTTGAAGAACTTGTGTGAAACTTTGTTTAATGATAGAACTGAATGGCCCAACCTAATGTTGGGTACTTAGCCAATTAAAATTATTTCTCCAAAAGTATATGTCTATGTTTTGGGCTCATTTTACAATAGTAATATGATTCTGGCACTGTACCCTTCACCAAGATGAAGTACCAGCTGAGCCTAATGGTCTAAACTGTCAACTCCCCGGCTCTTTATTAATCCTGGGGAAGTGGCTCGCACTTCAGTCATTACTGCTCAATTAGGTAAATGATCATCACATTTATTCTCATTAGAGCACTCTCTTCACAGAAAGCTTTGGTCCTGAGATTTTCAATTAGTCTTAACAAGTTACAAATGCCACTAGTGTCGCCCTTTCTCCGTTAGTCCCCCCAATCAAATAAAATCTTGTGTCTAATTAAGGAAACCCAAGTCCTCATAAAACTTACTCTCTTTGTCTCTGTTGTATTCAGAAACCAAGAAGCTCATGAAGTGAGGCCAACTGGCCTACCTGAGTTGTTGGTTATTGCTGGGCGAGGAAAAAGTCCTGCACTCAAAAGCATAAGCATCGGGTTCCGCAAGAACAAATGTTTTCTCGAAACAAGGCATTGAGCCTCTGTTATTTCTCCTCCTCACTCCGCTTAAGGGAACATTTCTTGAGGCATGGTAGCATGCAGTTATCATTGCACAAGATGTACATCATTGCACAGCAGGAGGCTCAAACTGACTCTGAGTGTAAGTGTAAGTCATAGACAACTTGATTTTTTCTTTTAAAGGGTGCTATTTTCCTAATAAAAATAATTCACAGAAATGATCTACAATGTTTAGAAATCCAACGGAAGAAGAGGAGAGTTCCATTTTCACTTACCCAAGACACAAGCTCTTCAAATGTCTTTTTCCCTTTGCCAAAGGAGAGCTAAGTGGTAGCAGGCTGAGCTGGAAGTGGTAAATTGTAACAAAAAATATTTGTTTCTCATCTCATTCTGCTGCAATCAGGTACAGGCTTGTACAGAGGGAAGTGAGGCAGACATAGAGATATGCTGCTCAGATCCCCCCTTCAGGAATGACCTTGCTGTCCAGCTGTGAGGAATATGGTTTGCTGACATCCTTCAGCTGTTAGATTCCTCAGTGTTTAGCTGGGATCACGCTATTCTTGGTACAACCTCTACCAATGACTAAGTTCCAGTAGAAAGGTCCAGTCATTTATACCCAACATGGAAATCCTAAAGGATTCCTGAGCTGGCAGAGACTGTCAGGTTAGTGTCAGGCTCTGACGGGTCCTCCGGCCCAATCTTACTTCTTCCCTTTGCTTTCACAGGTGTGACTTCTCCCCACATTTTTGTATACCTGATTCTGTTTCAGCATCTGCTTCCCAGAGAATGCAGTGTGAAGCAGGAGGTAAGGGAGGAAGGGGCCCAAGATAATTTCATTTTCTAGGGATGGTCTTTGTGGTTGCCTCTGTTGCATAATGTATGATCTTAGTAAAAATCCCATTTATTCAAAACTAAAGCCAGTGAGAAAGCTACTAGGATGCTAGAAATTACTATGTGATGATGACTGCTGAGTCTGTCTGCCAAGTAACCTACATGCCCAACCTTAGGCATCACACTGGCTCCTCTTAGAGGTCTGTAAGAGTCACTGATTCTTTGTAGAGATGTTATTGAGGACATTTTAGTGCTGTTTCATCAAAGTACTGAATAGAAAGCTCCACAGTATCCGTTTTCTTGATCAAGAACATCTTGCTGTGCATTTCCCTCAAGCTTGCAACAAATTATATTTTTGTAATTTGTTTTGCCATTAGTTTTAGCAGATAACTAGGAAGCACAAAATAAAACAATTGGTTGCAGTAACTTTGCAGTAACTCAAAGCCTAAATTTGATTTTTTTCCTCTGCAGTTATGATTTAATATTTTCCATGCCCTTTCTATTTCATTTTTTATTTTTCATTGTGTTGGATATGTTCTTACATTCATTGGCAGTACACAGCATGGCTACTGGAGCCTGACCGTGGGATTTTGAATGTTGGCTCTGCCACATGACAGCTCAGCTATCTTGGGCTTGCTGCTGACCACACTGAATCCCAGGTTCTTTGTAAAATTGTAATAATAAGAATGCCTGATTTACAGGGCTACTGTGAAGGTTAAATGAGATAGTGCATATAAAATGCTTGCCCTATAAAACCTGGGTACCTGTTGTTGGTGCTGAATAGGGGCAATAACTAGACAGAGAGCTGCAAGAAATGAGGATGAGAGGGTGAGTCTTAACATAAGTCCTAGGCTCCTTGCCAACTTGCTAGAACAATGTTTTCTGCAAAAATTGACACATAAGAGGTAGAGGCTTTGTTTAAACTAGATCTACAATGAACACTGGCTATCTTATTTGCTATAATGCATGCCAGCTAATCCAATATATTTGATTAACACACTTGATCAATCTAATATATTAGATTCCCTCTATGGAAACAGTGGTGATTGAATTAACTGATGGCCACTAAGGTGTAAAGAACTAAGCCAATCCTTGAGAGACAAGAACACAAGATAGATTAGTTCAGGGATTGGACCACTATTTTATTAACAGGATTGCTACTTATGGGGTAATTCTATGTTAGGATAGATGGTCCTGTGCAGGAAATTTGGCATGCCTGGACTGTGCTTACTAAATGCCAGAAGTAACCCCTGCTGCCCCAGTCTTGGTGATAACTCCAAATATCCTACCGTTTCCAAATGCCCCGGGACTGCCTCCTGTTAAGAACCATTGAGGTGTGGAAGGACATCTAGTGGTAGATTGGGAATATGACCCGGCGTCTCTAGGTCAGTTCCAGTTTATACCCGCCATGATTGTGCCTGTGGCCCTTTCTCTCAAATATGCCCTGGTTTACTTGGCTCATTGGAGATGGCTGATTCCAGGCTTGGGGCTGGGAAAAGGACCAGATAAGCCTGGAACATCATGTTGTTCTGGCAAGTGAGGACATCCCCCAAAATGCTGAGAAACATGTCAACAGGAACATGCACCAAATTGTAGGGCTCTTCCTGACCCCAGTCAGCAATCTAGGCATAAAAAGTAGTAACTATGGCAACCAATTATAACCCATGGAATAAAACAAGAACCTATGATATAAATTTAAAAATAGGAGAGAAGGGAAAGTTCTTCTTTAAAGTAGAGAGACTACTAATAAGTATAGAAGAAATAATGAAATTAGAAAAATCATCATTTGGAAACCTTTATAGCATTGATTCAGATAGGAATCTACACTGTGTGCTAAGTGTTTTGAGTGAAAGTTTAAGGAGTATCAGGATGGTTATATACTCTTAAAATACTTGTCTGTTGCAAAAGGAAAAACAGTATCTTTACAGTGCAGAAATCTGACAATAACATCACTAGTAATGGGACAAATTGATATACTGTGTCTGCTGATAATATATACTAAGAGGAACAAAGCATCATTCCTGGTGTATAACTCTCAAAAGCACATAACCTCAATCTATTCAGAAGGAAACATTACACAAACCCAAAGTGAGAGAAAATCCACAAAATATCTAACCTGTGCTATTTAAAAATGTTAATGTCATAAGATACAAAGACAGACCAAGGCACTGTTCTAAGTTAAAGAACACTAAAAGTACGTGGCGACTGAATACAATACATGATTCAGGGTTTTCTTGTGCTAAAAAGGATGTTCTTGGGATAATTGGTGACATTTAAAGCAGGTTTGCTGATTACATGGGGCATTTTTAGATGGACGGATAGGTAGATAGGTAGGTATTATAGATAGACTGATAGAGGAAATAGAGGAAATGATAAAGCAAATATGAAAAATATTAACATTTCAGGAATATGTGTACAGGGTACATGGGGGTATTTGTACTACTCTTAAAGATTTTCTGTAAACCTGAAATTATGTCAAAACAAGAAGCTAAAAATGAAAAATGTCCTGGTTAGGAAGACACATGATATGGTTGCTCAACCCATAGGGGAAGAGCTGGCAGAATATGATGGCTGTGACCTCTGCACAGTACTGAAGATATGGGCAACATGTTGCGCAAGGGCTGCTGTTATATTGAGAAGTGAGCTTTAGTATTGTTCAGTAAGTTTCTTCTCGTTCAGACCAGTATAGGCTTTCCTGGTAAGCTACTGTGCAATGTATGTGTTAATTATTAGCTCAGAGAGAGATTCAGCAAGTGAGCTTATATCTGTTCCCATGAAACATCACAAACTTGACACTCTCTGGGGAAGTCTAGGACTCAGAAATATAGATGCTAGTAAGAGCAAACAGACATAACAGATAACACATACAAAGTGCCTACCACATGCTAACCACTGCTGCAGGCACTTCCTATAGAATAACTAATTTAATCATCACCATAACCCTATAGGATAGATGATATTTTTGCAACCTCCATTTTACAGATGAGGAAACTGAAGCATAGACCTGGTGAATAACTCACCCAAGTGTTAGTATGGAGGGGAGCTGGGATTGAAACACCAGTTCGGGTCATTCCAGAGGATGATTCTCTGTTCGCCACTCTACTCTTCTGCTTCCTGAGGGGTCTGAGCAGTGAAAATCTTCTTTCCAGATTGTGCTTATAAAGCAGACGAGGTGTCTGGGATTAGACCACTAGGAGAGTCTGAGCTGTTGCACCCCATACTGGGGCAAAGTGAGTTGTTTGTGCTGAGTGGGGAATGGAGCCAAAGCTCAGAGGAGACATCAGAAGGTAGGAGCAGATATGCAGAGCAGACTAGCAGAACAGTTGCATGGCCGAAGAAAGCTGGAGGGTTGGGCTTAGGTTGGGTCACTAGATAGCAGAGTGAGAGGAAGCAATGCCCAGCCTAGTGGGTGGCTGATCAAGGCAGAAACTGGGGGCTCAGTGTAAGAACAGGCTGGGCTTCAGAGCCAGAACTCACATACAAAATACGTTGGATTTATTCCTTGGAAAGGCTGTGTGTTCCAGTGTGCCTGATAAGCCTTGGCCTCATCTTTCTGGTGGCACTCACCTTTCCCAAAAAGTAGCTAAGCCTCATCTTTGTCACTAAGGAAGTGGGGAACAAACACTGGCCGACACCTGCATCCCAGGCTGTGTGCTAGGTATTTAACATGTATTATCTTACTTAATGCAATGTTTTGAATAAGTGCACCTGAGTCAAACTGCCTACTGTGCACATATATATTAGGTTGGTACAAAAGTAATTGCTGTTTTTGCCACTAAAAGTAATGGCAATTACTTTTGCATCAACCTAATAAAAGGAGTGACAATTCAGAGTGTGCGTTCAACTTTCAGTTCAGTGAAATTTGGATTGTATATTGCAGCTTGATGCAATTATAATTAAATAGAATGATACAATTAGATAATTATTTACTCTAAATGCAATACAAATATAGTACACTCAAAACATCACAGGTATTAGAAAAAGCAGGCATGCTGTCATTGAACCAGCATGGCAACTTTTGCATACAACAGGAAGCATCAAACTCAATGAACTATGGAGGCCAGCTTAGGCACAATTATAGACATAATTTCTTAATCATCATAACTATCTGAAAAGGCAATCGTATAATTTCAGCCTTTTGTATTTATTACAGGATTTAATTCAGTAAAGCATATAAAGCATGTGGCTCAGTGCCAGCCACGAGGGAGGCCCCAAATGCCTGGCACCTGCTCTGCTCATTTTCTCAAGAGAGAAACGAAGCTTGGTGAATGTAAGTAGTATGTGGAAAGCCACAGAAATAACAAATGGTAGAGAGAGGATTTGAATTCAGGTCTCTAGACTTTGTCCTCTATTTTTGTGCACTTTCAAATTAAGAATAACTTTTATATGTTTTACTGGTTAAAACATATTTTTTTAAAAAAGAAATATATGCCCGGGCACATGAAAATTATATGCAATTCAAATATCTGTGCCATAAACGAAGTTTTATTTACACAGCCAGGCCTGTTTGTTCATGTGTTGTCCATGGCTGCTTTCATGTTACAATGCCAGAGTTGGGTAGTTGACACAGAGATCATAGGATCTGCAAAGCCTAAAATATTTAGTATCTGGGCTTTTACAGAGAAAGTTGGTTGACCCCTGCCCTAGACCTTAGGCCCCTGCTCTTTCCATTATTCTCAAGTGCTGGTGGATCCAGATCGGTTGTGACATTGCCAAATCTCCCGGCATTCTTGGGGAATTATTAAACTGCCATGTAGGTTGCACTAAGTGCTCCCTGCTGGCTTGGATAGAAGAGTTTTGAAGGTGCCAGATGGGAACAGATTCCTTTCTTTCACATTAACAAAAATCCAATCTTACTCTCTTTCATGTTCAAGAGCATTTGATTAATGAGGACATGAAGTGGGGGGAAGAAGAATCCAGGCTGTTGAGCTGGACTGAGCTGGCAGTTTCGGGTTCTTTCATTTCAGCCTCTCCTCCCCGTGTCTAGCAGGCGCCCTGAACTCCCAGCTGAGTGTAATCGGAGGCTGTGTAATTGGAGGGTGAATGCACAGGCTTTGTAGTCAGAGACCTGTATTTGTACTGTGATTCCCTACTTGCTAGGTGTATGGTTTTGCACACGTTATTTAACGTCCTTCAGTCTCAGTTTCTGCAGGTCTGACATGGGCATAATGAGAGTACCTATGGCTTTGAGTAATTTGGAGGATTAAATACAAACATATATGAAAAGATTTTTTCCCCAAAGAGGTGGCTCAGTGAGCATTCAGTAAATATTAGTTATTACTATTTGTTTTTCTGCCTACTTGTCAGTAGGGAAGGAGCTAAGTTTCTGATCCTAGTTTAAAAGCCCTTAAAGGTGTTTTAGGACGTTTTAAAAAAGTAATATATGCACATAGTACAAAATTCAGGTAGCACAAATAATAAAAATAAGCAGCTCACAAAATGATGTATCCTTGACTGTTCAAGGCAGCAGTATTCATAGCAGCCCTAAACTAGAAATGACCCAAATGCTCACCACTAGTGGAGTGAAAAAATCATCTGTGGTATGTTCACACAGTAGAACACCATTCAATAAAGATAGTGAATAGTCTGCAACTATAGGCAACACTGTTGATGAATCTCCTGAATCGAATGCTGAGCAAAGTAAGTCAGAAACAAAAGCACACATACTGTAAGATTCTGTTTATGTAAAGAATTAAATCATTCTACGTATTTGCTACTTTATATTCTTGACCTAAATCTCTGCATTCCTCTCTCCCACCCTTACTGACTCTGGTAACCACTGTTTTATGTATTCGTAATGAACAATCCTCAAATAACAAATGCTGGTGAGGATGAGGAGAAATGGAAACCTTTGTACACTGCTTGTGGGAATGGAAAACTGCAGTTGCTTACAATGCTAACCACAGTGTTACCACATGACCCAGCAATTCTGCTCCTGGTTACATACTCAAGAGAAAAAAATGTCCACACAAAAAGTTGTACATAAATGTTTGTAGCAGCATTTTATTCCGAAGAGCCAAAAGGTAAAAACCACTGAAATATCCATCAAGTGATGAATGGATAAACAAAATGTGGTATATCCATATGATAGAATATTATTTAGCCATAAAAAATGAAATATGGATACACCCTACAACAAAAATGAACTGTGAAAGTGTTAAGTGAAATCAATCACAAAATATAATATATTACATGATTCCATTTATGTGAAATGTAGAGAATTGGACCTTCCTCTGCAGCCTCAGTAAATTTACTTAGTGCAAATGGGTCCAGGTGCTGGGGTGATTACCCTTATCTTGTCCCCTGCTAAATTACAGAGGTTTGGGGAGTTCCTTCAGACCTCCAATAAACTTGTTTGTGGAGGCCTAGGGAGTTTCTTCAGACCCCCAGTGAAATTTGTTTAATCCGAGTAAACAATTTCATAGAGACAGGAAGTAGACTGGCAGTTGACTAGGTTTGGGAAGGATGTGGGGTGGGAGTTATAGCTAAAAGGTATTCGCTTTCTTTTTGAGGTGATGAAAATATTTTAAAATTGACTTTGGTGATAGTTATACATATCTGTGACTATACTAAAAGTCACTCAATTTTATACTTTTAATGGGTGAACGGTATTGTTATGTGAATATTTTAATAAAGCTGCTCATAAAAAGAAAAAGTATAAAATTAGGTAAAGCCTGTCTGGGCCTCAGAGCTTACTCCTGGTAGGGGGAAGAAGTGGTACTGGGAATTGGTGAAAGGAGGCATAGAGGCAGATGGGAACATTTCTTGATTTGGGTGGTAGTTACACTGGTATCTTCTGTTTGTGAAAATTCGTCAGCTGATACTTGTGTGCACAGAATTGAACTTCGTACTTCAATAAAAATAATAAAAACCAAAACTAAGAAAGGTACCCTTCTCCAACAATTGTTTGTCACTCAGTTCTTTTCTCAGAAGCAACCACTCTTACATCAAGCAGAATCTAGAGACAGGCTATTCAGAGATAGTTACTGATGTACAAGAACATGCGTTCTTGTGTATATTGTATTTCTTGTCTTACTTTTATTTCCTGAGAATAAGTTTTGATAAACTTAGTCCTGTGTCCAGTTGACCACCTACTACAAAGGGGGTGTAGACCTCAGAAAAGGACAGGGGGAGAAGAGGAGATAGGTGGAAGTTCTGATCCTGGGTGACCTTCTTGGACATGGGAAGGCTTCAACAAATGTTCATAAAACTGTCAAAGTTTTATGAATTTAAGGGCTTCAAAATGTCCAGGTTTTCTTCTAGTGTTGGTCTGAGATCCAGATTAAGTCTCTCATGCCTATTTTGTGTTTGAAACTCCAGAAATCCCTTTGGGCTTCTTTGATCCCCAAAGCCCTCTATTATTTTTTCTTTCTTTTTAAAATTCATTTATAATTTTTTATGTCTATTTTTAATTTATTTTTATTTTTGTAGAGACAGGGTCTCAACATGTTACCCTGGCTGGTCTTGGACTCCTTGCTTCAAGCAATCCTCCTCCCCCAGCCTCCCAAAATGCTCGGATTGCAGGTTTCTTTCTTTCTTTTTTTTGGAGAAGGAGTCTCTCTATGTTGCTCATGTTGTAGTGCGGTGGCTGTCCACTGGCATAATCCCACTACTGATCAGCATGGGAATTTTGACCCACTCTGTTTCCAACTTGGGCTGGTTCATCCTTCCTTAGGCTATCTAGTGGTTACCTGCTCCTGGGATAGGGGTAACCATACTGATGCCAAACTTAGTACAAACATCCAATCCACATAGTGCACTACAGCCCAGAGCTCCTGGGCTCAAGCGATCCTCCCACCTCAGCCTCCTGAGTAGCTGGGACTACAGGCATGTACCACCACACCTGGCTGGTCTTCTATTCTTGCTGAGAACTCACCTGGGTTTGTAATTCAGAACTGCGTTCATCTTCCTGGTGAAAGTATTTTCCTCATCTCAAAGTTGTGACATGATGGGATATTTGAATCTAGGACCACCGTGAAACACTGGGGAAGACATTCTCGTATTTCTGGCCTTTTATTCCTCCTGATTATTCTACTTTTGGCAGCATCAGCATCTCCAAATGTTAGTCATCCTCTAAGGCCCAATACAAGCTCCACCCACTCTGTGAAGTCCCCATCATGTCCTGGAGGACCCTGATTTGCACTACTTCACGTAGTGCTTCTTTAAATACTTGTCAATTACTATTGATTGCTGACTATTTGGTTTTGGACAAAATGCCATGTGCTGAGAATACAAGGAAGGAAACTCCATTCCTATCTTCAAATTGCTCACATTCTAGTGTTTCAGGGAGATGTGAAATAATTAAAATACAGTGTTGCACGTGTCCAAAAGAGGGATGATTGGCAACATCTTCTGGGAAGGAACCAAGCGGACTAGGCAGGCTTCACAGAGTGCCTGTTCAGCTTTGTGTCTTGAGGAATGAGTAGTGCTTTGCTAGAGAGACCAGGTGAGAGAGGGCATCCAGGTAGAGAAAGCAGTGTGTGCAAAGGCATGAAGTAAAGACCACAGGTTGTCATTTACTTATCATTTAATATGTCATTGAATTTATTAGTCTTTCCAACTAGATTGTGAGAGACTCGTGGAGAAGATTCCTAACTCAGGCTTCTCATTCCCCTTCTCCCAAACATCTAGTAAAATTCTGGACACTCATAATTGTGGCAGGCCAGATGTCACTAACAACTCTTTCAGTACTGACTGAGTGGTTAAGTTAAATCTTAAAAGCCAGTGCCCTTATACGAAGGCTGGAATGTAACAAAAGCCTATCAAGAGTTTTACCTAGGCCTCTCCTAGGACTTAAAGCATGACAAAATAACAAAGGAATTCTTAACAGGACCCATTTAGGATTAAACAAGTTTCACTGGGGGTCTGAAGAAACTCCCTAGGCCTCCACAAACAAGTTTATTGGAGGTCTGAAGGAACTCCCCAAACCTCTGTAATTTAGCAGGAGACAAGATAAGGGTAATCACCCCAGCACCTGGACCCATTTAGACTAAGCAAATTTACTGAGGCTCCAGAGGAAGGTCTTCAGGACTCAGGCCTTAGTTATAGATTAAAAGAAGTTAACCATTTATATGTTTAGAAGAATGCACACTTACACGTAGACATATAGCTTAGAAGGTATATAAACTCTGGAAAACTTTGTAATTTTAAGTTGGTCTGGCAATAATTTCCAGGCCTTCTCCCTGTCACCGGTTGTAGAAAATAAAACTCTCTTCTGAAGTTTCCACAGGATTACCGGCTGGCCCAGCAGGTGTACCATGCCATTGCCAACATCTCTGACAGTAGAAAGCCTTCTCTGGGCAAACGTCACCCCCCATTCCGGCTGCCTCAGGAACACAGGTTGTTTGAGTGACTGCAGGAGAGAGTCCCAAAAGGCTTTGTCCACCAGACCCACTCTGGATCCCATTCAAAGAGGTGGCAGTGACCCTCATTTACCAACTGGCAGAGGGTCCCAAAGTGATCTGTGCCCAGATATGGCAGGGCCATGCAAAACAGGTCCTGGAGAAGCTAGAGAGAACTAGTCAGGAGGACCCAAAGAAGTCCCCTGCAATGCTCCCCACTTTCCTGTTGATGAACTTGCTGTCCCTGGCTGAACATGTGGCTCTGCAGCAGCTGGTCCACTTGGAGCAGGCAGTGAGTGGAGAGTTCTGTCAGTGCCGAGTTCTCCGGGAAAAACAGGAGCACAAAACCAAAAGATCCCAAGAAGAAGAAGACAAGTTTTGAGACCACCATGGAGGAGAAGCTGGGGCTGGTTGGGGCAGCAGATGACACGGAGACAGAAATCATTCACGTCTTCTGCAAGATGGAACTGTTGGATGGCAAACAGACACTGGCTGCCTTTGTTCCACTCTTGTTTAAAATCTGCAACAACCCAGGCCTCTATAGCAACCCAGACCTCTCTGCAGCTGCTTCACCTGCCCTTGGCAAGTTCTGCATGATCAGTGCCACCTTCTACGACTCCCAGCCTCATCTTCCGTTCACCATGCTAGAAAAGTCTCCACTTCCTATTGTCTGTTCTAACCTCATGGTTGCCACTGGGGATCTGGCCATCTGCTTTCCCAATCTGGTGGACCCCTGGACTCCTCATGTATATGCTTACCTTCAGGACTCTGCTCAGCCAGTGTGGAAAACAGCAGGGTTGGTGATGACTCACCTGATCCTCAAGGACATGGTGAAGGTGAAGGGGCAGGTGAGTGAGATGGCAGTGCTGCTCATCAACCCTGAGCCTCAGATTGCTGCCCTGGCCAAGAAGTTCTTCAACAAGCTCTCCCACGAGGGCAACAGAATCTATGATCTCCTTCCAGATATCATCAGTCACCTGTCAGGCCCCGAGCCGGGGATGGAGGAAGTGCATTTTCACACCATTATGAAGCAGCTCCTCTCCTACATCATCACAAAAGACAAGCATACAAAGCCTGGTGGAAAAGCTGTGTCAGCGATTCCGCACAGCCTAAACTAAGCAGGTGCAGCGGGACCTGGCCTACTGTGTGTCACAGCTGCCCCTCACAGAGCAAGACCTCTGCAAGATGCTTGGCAATTTTGACTGTTTTGGAGACAAACTGTCAGATGAGTCCATCTTCAGTGTTTTTTGTTGTCAGTTGTGGGCAAGCTGCAACATGGGGCCAAGCCTAAGGGCAAGGCTGTAATAGATGAATTTGAGCAAAAAGCTTCAGGCCTGTCATACCAGAGGTTTGGATGGGATTGAGGAGCTTAAGATTAACCAAGCAGGTAGCCAGAGAGCCCCATCAGTCAAGAAACCATCCACTGTTTGTAGGCACCAGCCTCTGGCTTCCGCAGCCTCAGACAATGACTGTCACACCAGAGCCCTGCCGTACTACCCTTCGGCATCCGAACACCCAGCAGCAAGCTTCCAGAAAGAAACCCAAAGTTGTCTTCTCAAGTGATGAGTCAAGTGAGGAAGATCTTTTAGCCTAGATGACAGAAGATGGGACACCCAAGAAAACAACGCCCATTCTCAGAGCATCAGCTCGCAGGTGTAGATCCTAGGAAGTGGTCTTGCCTGTTCCTGTCCTCCCTGTACATGGTATCTTGTAGGGTGGCCTGGAATTCTAATTCTGTTCCCCTTGTAAAATATTTGCCTGTCTCCTTTTTAGGGGGAACAAAAAATACACGATTTTTAAAGTGCAAGGCCTTTCTCTTAAATTTGCCTAACTGAACTGCGTGGAGCTGCTTTCACTTTAGAATATATGTTTGCCAGTCTCCTTGTTTTCTAATGAATAAATGTTTTTATATACTTTTAAAAAAAACCTCTCTTCCTCCCCAGTTCGTTTGCATCTCGTTATTGGGCTATAAGAAACAGCAGCCCGACCCTCGGTTTGGTCCGGAAACAATGTTAGATAGAAATAAAAGACTAAGGGCAAACACAGAAAGAGTCATCTTAAAAGATTTAATTAAGGGCCTGAATTTAAAACATTCAGCAGATCCCCATTCTTAGAATGGGAATTTCTCATCAGCCTTGGAATATGAAGGAAACCTTCTAAGGATATGAAATTTAACTTTGATTGTTATCAGTTATTATAATCAGGGCCAAGCTTTGATTGGCAACTTGTCTCCCTCGTACTTTCTGCCCTTATTCAACAACCCCCCTTTGGGCCCCCAGGGCTTGCCTCTCAAGATGCTGTGAATTATTTTGAGTGTAATTGGGCCTGGCCTATGATATAGTCATTATCTGAATCCATTGTTTGCCAAGTAATTGCTTTGTGACTTTGGGCAACTTACTTAGATATCTTGGGTCTTAGTTTCCACCTTATAAAATTAGGATGAGTATACTTACTTTATGAAGGTTAAATGTCCCAAGTGTTTGAAACATTATAGGCTCCCAATAATGAACATCTTCCTTTACCTCTCCTCACTTCCGCTTTCTACCCCCTTCCTTTTTCCCTTGAAAGTTTTAGAAAGAGATTTTTAAGACAAGCGATAAGGAGCTAGAGAATCAAGAGAAATGTTAAGACATTTTCCTGTGTACTGTATTTCATGCCATTTTCCACACATTCCCCCATTCCCAGGCATTAAGACTGAGGTTGAAGGTTTGGGGTACAACATCAGGCTGAGAGCGGCCACACAGAGGCTCAGCATTGTTTGGGTTGCGCACATTGCAGAGGGAGAAACAGGTATTATTTATTTGCAAGGAGAGACCATTCAGGGGGGCATGGTGCCTGTCACACACTCTTTCAAGGGTTGTCACCTGGGAGAAGCGTTAGACTTTGGACTAATTCAAGACTGGGCTCAGGGTCTTTTCTCAGTAATATCTTAGAGTTTCTAAGTAGCTTGCCTTAGGAGGAGGTGATTATCCCATCACTAGAGGTTATTAAGTAAAGATCCTCAGTTCCGTTGGTCAGGGATTCAGGTACTGGGGGAAGATGAATGCAATGACCTATGCTATGCCTCCCAGACATACGTGTCTAGGATTCTGTTGTGATTGACAAATACCCCCCCTTCCCCCGATCCCACTCCCAGGCAGAAAAGGGAGTGGGATCCCCTACTCCAGCAAAGCCTCTTCTACCTACTCAGCACCTCACCCACACAAACTGAAAGAGTTCTCAGCTGTAAACAAATCAAACTGGCGAACTAGTTCTCCAGGGCTAATAACTGAAGCCACTTACTCTCTCAACCGCATTTTAATAGGGACATCAAACCTTGGCCCAGGAGTGACTTAGTAATGTAGGAATTCCAGGTGGTATGGCATGCAGAGAGGGACAGAATGGGCTGGCAGCTTGCCCAAGGTCACACATTCCAGAGTAAATAAAACCCAGCTGCCACCACCCCTCTCTCATACTCTGTCCCGAGGCTGCTTTCTGTCTGGTCACCTTGGGGACTTCCTGCCCCAATCTCAAGCTGTGCTAGTGACTGTGGCATGACCTGAGTGTGGAGTGGCTGTGATGGTGAGACCTGAAATAGTCCTCCCTTGCAGCCAGATGCTGGCATGAAGAATAGCAGCTCCACAGAAGTTTGCTCAATAGATATTATGCAAATGCTTAGAGCAATAACATTCCTTGCCATTACCAGGCTAATACTCCCAGTAAAGAGTGTGCCTTGATCCTGATGGTTTTATATTTTCTGGTTTGTCAGACTGAAATCAGGGTCTAACTGATGCCTATATGAAAGCATAACAGGTACCTGACTGGCAGAGGTCCAACTGCTTTTTGTCTGAATTAGAGGCCCTTTCGCTGTGAGCTGGCAAGAGCTCCAGCTCCATGCACGTCAATTATGTTCTCTGGCCAAAAGCCTTGCTGCACAGTAAACATGACTGGAGCCACAGTGAGCCTCATTTGTGATATGATCCCCATATAAAGAAGGCAGCGAGGCAGCAGTGTCCAGATCCCTTCTTTAACTCGTCCCACCCATCACCCCAGGTATAGGGTCCTGGAATCCGAGCATTCATTACATATTTGTTTGTAGTTGTATAATAAAAATAGCATTTATCATGTTCTAAAACTGAAGTTAATTGCTAGTCAAAACTCCTCCTCTGCTAGACATCAAAAACTTAATTGCAGTCAAATAAGTGTTTATTCTTTGTCCTTGTAGTCATCTTTAAGCTTTAGAAAACTCATGCGGTATCAAGTCACATGTGTGCACGGGTGCTCGCGTGCGTGTATGTATGTGTGTGTGTGTCTCTAAGATGTCTGGTCCTTGGTGTCATCTCTTATCATCGGCATCTATTAAGTTATCTCTGATTCCACCCTGCACTTAGCTGTCAGCAGATCCAAGTGGTGCCTCCTTGTTCCAACTGCAGGGTCTCTTTGGGCCACAGGCTTTGTCACAAAGGCATGGATCTTGTTGCACAGAGTAAGTACATTCTTCTGATCCCTGCACCAGGCTGCAGGTGCAGAGACCCACAGTGGCTGTTTCAAGTTCTTTGCCTAGACACTCACATAGACATTTCTTCTCACTTTCAATGTGCAGAAGAGGGCCCCTGTGCCTTACTCTCTGGACTCTCTTGAGAAAGTGGGTAGGGTGGGTTACAGATGCCCTTGTTTGTGGCGTTCTCCAACCTGTAGCTCCTATCTCATGCCCCAAATCCTCTTCAGTGTCTGTCTTAGGGTTAAGGTCTCTCTCTTAGAAATGCCTCCTTTTTTTTTTTTTTTTTTTTTTTTGAGGTGCAGTCTTGCTCTGTCTCCAGGCTGGAGTGCAGTGGTGCAATCTCGGCTCACTGCAACCTCCACCTCCCAGGTTCAACAGACTCTTCTGCCTCAGCCTCCCAAGTAGCCGCGACTGTAGGTGCGTGCCACCACACCCAGCTAATTTTTGTATTTTAAATAGACATGGGGTTTCACCACGTTGGCGTGAATGGTCTCGATCTCTTGACCTCGTGGTCCACCTGCCTCAGCCTCCCAAAGTCCTGGGATTACAGGCGTGAGTCACCACACCTGGCCAGAAATGCCTCCATGTTTAAGCTCTTGTCTCTTCCTCCCTACGTACTCCTCACTCTTTCCCATTCTTGGATCCAGGTAGCCTGGTTTTCATTTTTCCTTCTAAATCACTTGAAACTCAAGACCAAGAAATAGACTACTTTGTTTTCCTCATTTCCTAATTAACCTGCATTGTGGCAGTAAAAGCCTTATGATACAGTTTTCCAAACAGAGAATTATGTAATGATAGAAATGCTAAGACAGGGATGGGTGGAGGGAGAACACTTGGTTAAGAAGCAAAAATATTACAGCAGGTCCCCCCTTATCTGTGAGGGATATGTTTGAAGAGTCCCAACTGCAGATAGTACTGAACCCTATATATACCATGTTTTCTCTTACACATGCATACCTAACTATGATAAAATTTAATTTATAAATCACGCACATAAAGAAATGAACAACAATAATATGCTGATATCATATGATAAGGATAAAATATGCTGTAATAAAAGTTATGTGAATATGGGGTCATTCTCTCTCAAAATATCTTACTCTACTGTACTATTAACTGAAATCATGGAAAGTGAAACTGTGGATAAGGGAGAACTACTGAATACAGCTGCATTTGATTCTTTCATTGCTTGCAATCTTTTTCGATCAGAATTCCAGAGAAAATTAGGCTCCATGGAAAATAAATTGAACTTTCATTTTCTCAATTTTTCCAAGGTTGGCATCTAGGTAGAAACATTTTGGAGGCATAGGAAAGAAATAACTGATTGTATCGACGGATGCTTTAGTGAAGTGGTTCTGAGTGTGTAGTCTGAGGACGTCTGAGGGTCACTAAGACTCTGAATCCATTAGGCAAAAACTATTTTTATAATAGTACTAAGATTGTATTTGTCTTTTCACTTCCATTTTCTCGTGAATGTACTATGACTTTTGGAAAACTCAACTGTGTAAACATGAACATCTGTGTACACACAGAAATCAGATGTGTAAAGGTTGCATATATTGGGAATATCAGATAAACAGTATTATATAATATTTAAAAATAGGCCGGAGATGGTGGCTCACACCTGTAATCCCAGCAATTTGGGAGACCAAGGCAGGAGGACTGTTTGTGACCAGGAGTTTAAGGCCAGCCTGGGCAACACAGTGAGACCCTATCTCCAGAAAAAAAAAAAAATTAGCTGGGCTTGGTGGTGCATACCTATAGTTCCAGCTACTTGGGAGCCTGAGGTGGGAGGATGGCTTGAGCCTAGGAGTTCAAGTCTACAGTGAGCTATGGTCATGCCACTGCACTTCAGCCCTGGTGACAGAGCAAAACCCTATCTCTAACTAAATAAATTAATAGATAGTATATTAAAAGAAATTAAGCAGAAAATTGCAAGTTTGATGAAAGAGGAATTCTCTAATTGACCAGATACATTTAAATAAGAACAAAAGAGAACTTCTAGAAATGAAACAAAATTGAACTAAAGTTAGAATCTCAATGAATATGTTGATTAGAAGATTGGAACCAATAAAAAGATAAATAGTAAACTTGATGATTGGACCAAATAAATTACTCAAAAAGCAATAGAAAGAGACAAAGAGATAGATCAAAGAAGAGTGAAGAGGCATAATGAGTAGAATGAGAAAGTCCAACAAAAATCCCATTGGAGTTCCAGAAGAAGATAATAAAGAGGAGGGGAAAGAGGCACTGAGGTAGTGACTAGGAATTTTTCTATAATGGGTAAAGGATGCCAATATAGTTGTCCCTTTGTATATACGGGGTTATTGGTTTCCATGGATATCCTTCCAAGGATACCAAAATCCCTGAAATAAAATGATGCTATATTTGCATATGTTAACCTAGCTTATATTATCTCTAGATTACTTTTAATTCCTAATACAGTGTAAGTGCTGTGTAAATTGTTGTTATACTATATTGTTTAGAAAATTGTGACAAGAAGAAAGTCTGAACGTGTTCAGTATAGATACATTTTTTTCTGAATATTTTCAATTCACAATTGGTTGAATCCATAAATGCAGAACCCATGGATACAAAGGGCCAACTGTACTCAGATACTGAAAACATGACAAAGTCTAGTTTTAAATAATACATACTCTTGTCAAACAATGCCACAGCTTTCGGATGGGGAACTAGTTTTACAGAGATGGCGGATGTTGTTTTGAATCACAAACCTGATTGATTATTCATCACAAGCAGAAGACCTTGGGGATGAGGGATTCCCAGTGGGATAACTAGAGATTCAAACATGAAGAAGGAATGGGGAGGCTTCACTTGGGTCAAAGAGTAACACTAGAAGCAAGTCCAGCCATCTGCATTCATTTTGACAGTTCAATGGACATCTATTGAATCCCTGCTAGGTACCAGAAAGTCACCCAGTAAAACTGGGGTCCTTCCCATTTCCTCTGCTCTTCCTGTTCCTTTTATCCTGAGGCCCACTGCTACCAGACACAAGGTTGGGCACATATAGACTTGCTCTCAAAAAAGAAGAAAAAGGAAGCACCTAAAACAAAAACATAAAATTTTAAAACAACAATAAAATGGTATACCAGACACATATTAGTTAAGAAAGATTATGTAGCGACATCAATATAAGATAAAAATCTTTTTTAATGCTAAAAGCATTACTAGAGATAAAGAGACCTACTGTATATTGATTACTAGTTAAATTCACCAGGAAGATGTAGCAATTCTAAGCCCATTAGAATAAATAAAGTAAGAAAATAATAGAACTATGGGAGAAAAAGATAAATCCACCACCAGAACTTCAGATTTTAGCAACTTCTCTTATTTATTTAAAGATGGAATAGATAATTATAATCAGCAAGGATAGAGCAGATTTTAACTACACAGCAAACAAACTTGACCTAATGTAAACGTATAAACTAATACTTCTCAAATCGGCTGAACACATGTATTCAAGGGTACATAGAAGAGTATCAGATTATTATATATTAGACCATATGTCATTTCATCTAATTCAAAAAAACTAAAACATACAAGAAAGTAAGCTAGAAAATGCTAACAAAAATATAACTAGACAAGCCTGGTACTTTTGAAAATTTAAAAGCACACTTCTAAGTAAAAGTTGCCCAAAAATAAATCATAATAAAAATGATAGATTCATTGATCATAATGAGATGGTAATGAAAATAACACATGATATAACACATGAAATAATCTAATCTTCAACAAAACTGTTACGAGGTTAGGAGTTCAAGACCAGCCTGGCCAAGATGGTTAAACCCGTCTGTACTAAAAATACAAAAATTGACAAGTCATGGTTAGTGGGTGCCTGTAATCCCAGCTGCTTGAGAGACTGAGACAGAGAATTGCTTGAACCCAGGAGGAGGAGGTTGCAGTAAGCCAAGATCATACCACTGCACTTCAGCCTGGGCGACAGAGTGAGACTCCATCTC
>NC_045441.1:23670983-23745443 GCF_002776525.5 Piliocolobus tephrosceles | reverse complement strand
TCATACCACTGCACTTCAGCCTGGGCGACAGAGTGAGACTCCATCTCAAAAAAAAAAAAAAAAAAAAAAGAGAGAGAGAGAGACAAAGAAAACAAGTTATGGGGAAAAGACTCCTGATTTAATAAATAGTGCTAAGATAAATGGCTAGCCACAGGCAGAAGATTGAAGCTGGACCCCTTCCTTACACCATATACAATAATAAACTCAGACAGATTAAAATTTAAATGTAAAACCCGAAACTATAGAAACCCTGGAAGACAATGTAGGTGATACCATCCTGGATACAGGAATGGGCAAAGATTTCATGACAAAGACACCAAAAGGAATCACAACAAAAACAAACATTGACAAGTGGGATCTAATTAAAGTGAAGAATTTCTGCACAGCAAAAGAAATTATCAATAGAGTAAAAAGACACCCTACAGAATAGGAGAAAATATTTCAAACTCTCATTTGACAAAGTTTCAATATCTAGCACTTATAAGAAACTTAAACAAATTTACAAGAGAAAAACAACCCTATTAAAAAGGACGTGAACAGACACTTTTCAAAAGAAGACATACATGCAGCCAACAAGCACATGAAATAAAGCTCAATATCACTGATTATTAGAGAAATACAAATCAAAATCACAGTGAAATACCATCTCACATCCATCAGAATAGCTATTACTAAAAAGTCAAAAAATAACAGATGCTGGTGAGGTTGCAGCGAAAAGAGAAGAATTATACACTGTTGGTGGGAGTGTAAACCAATGTGGAATGCAGTATGGCAGTTCAAAGAGATGAAAGCAAGCCTACCATTTGACCCAGCATTCCCATTACTGGATATATACCCAGAGAAATATAAATCATTCTACCATAAAGACACATGCATACAAATGTTCATTGCAGTAGTATTCACAATAGCAAAGACATGGACTCAACCTAAATGCCCATCAATGACAGTTTGGATAAAGGAAATGTAGTACATATATATCATGGGATACCATGCAATCATGAAAAGAATGAGATCATGTCTTTTGTGGGAATGTGGATGAAGCTGGAGGATATTATGCTTACCAAACTAATGCAGGAATAGAAAACCAAATACCACATATTCCCACTTACAAGTGGGAGCTAAATGATGAGAACTTATGAACACAAAGAAGGAAACAACAGACACTGTGGTCTACTTGAAAGTGGAGGGTGGGAGGAGGGAGAGGAGCAGGAAAGGTAACTATTTGGTACTGGGCTTAATATCTAGGTGATGAAATAATCTACACAACAAACCCCTGTGACATGAGTTTACCTATGTAACAAACATTCACATGCACCCCCAAACCTAAAAAAAAAAAGGGAGGAGAGAGATTGCGAGAATAACACATAATAATTTGTGAGATGATGAAACTAAAAAATCCTTAGGAAAAACTTATAGTTCCTAACTGCTTATATTAGAGAAGAAGAAAGTGAAAATAAACTATCTAAGCATCTAATTTGACAAGTTAAAAAAAAGGTGCAATTGATTTTGCCAAAAACAGCAGAGTAGGGAACTCTAAGGCTCCATACATCCAGCAACAAATGCTGGCAAAAACTAGTAGAATCAACTTTCACAGAACGAGGAAACACAGTGAAAAACTAACAACAACCAGGGGAAGCTTAATGAAGAAAGAAGCTGCTGCATTGTGATAAGAGGGTGTTAGAGCATTTAAAATTTCCTGCTTGCCACCCCTCCTCCCCAGAGTAATGGTGGCCATGAAGATACTGTTCTAGTTTGCTAATGTCACAGGGGACAGTATAGACTTTATTCTTGAAGAGTTTTGGTTGTGTATTTTGACCTGTCTGGCAGCTCCCTGAAGGATCGGTGCAAAGTGTGCCTTTGTTTTATCTAACTTAGAATATTCCCAGGGTCCCTGAAGGATCAGTACAAAGTGTGCCTTTGTTTTACCTAACTTGGAATATTCCCAGGGTCATAGAGCTTCCTGAGCCACATTTGCTAAAAATATTTAAAGGCAAAGGTATTGTCCACAGCAGCTTGGAGCAAGTGATAACAGTCAGGACAAACAATAGATCAAGAATCCTAGGAAGAATGAGGTTGGGAAAGAAGATATATGGGGGAATAACAATTTTCAAAAGCACTAATATGTACAAGTAAATCAAGGAGATCAAATGCATACTCAGGAATGAATAAACTGTCAAAAAAGACATGAGAAGACCTTGAGCTTTCACCTCTGGGTGAAAGCTTAGAGGAAGGCAGAGAGAGAAAGGGACAGAAGGCATATTTAAAGAAATAATGGCCAAAACCTTCCCAAATGACACAAATCTGCACATGCAAGAAGCCTGATGAACTCCAAGAAGGAGAAACTTACAGATATCCATACCAAGACACCATATTACTAAATTTTTGAAAGACGAAAGACTAAGAGACAATCCTAAAAGTAAAAAAGAAATGACTTGTCATGTACAAGAGCTCCTCCATAAGATTGACAGTAGGTTTCTCTTCAGGAATTATGGAGGCCATAAGACAATGGAGTAACATATTTAAGGTGCTGAAAGAAAAATCATCCTGTCAGTCAATCAAGAATTCCACATCCAAGATTTACAGAGGATCATGGTGGACAGGTGGCAGGACTAGATTGCAGCTCTCATTCAGATGGACAGAGCAGCATGTGGAGTCTTGCTTCGAGAACTCTTGCTCCAGAATGACTGCAGGAATAAATCAGGAAAGCTGAGAGAACCCATAGACCCTCTGCAGGAAGCAGATTCTTCCTGCAAGACCTAGGAGACACCCCAAATCCTGTGAGTGCTCAAACTGTGAAAGTGAGATTGTCTACCCCCAAATATACACCCTCACTAGGTAACCTGAAGGTCTAGATAACAGGATAATATTTTGATCATACCTGAAGCTAAGTCAATTTAGAGAGCCAAGTGAAATACAGGGGTAGAGGAAGCAGCAGGAAAGCCCTGTGGGCTCTCTGGGTCCCCTAACAAGCCATTTCTGCCTTGTCTCACAGGGGCCCTTGGGGAGTGCTGCCAGAGGCACTGGGAAAAGGCCACAAGAAGAAGGAAACCTCCAGCTGAACTTTGTAACAATTGCTATGCAACTAGAAGTCTCCTGGACAGAACTTAGGGGATGGTGTGTATCTGGTATGCAGACTCCACAGGTGGGGAAGTACTAAAGCCCTACTTGCTTTCACAGCTGGGAGGCAGGTAGCCTGGGGCAAGTTCTTAGCCCTGCTCACCCACTGCCTGGAAACAAACTTGGTGCTGTTGGTGGGGCATGGTGGGAGTGAGACTGGCCTTTTGGGTTGCTTGGGAGCTGTGTGAGGCCTGTGACTGCCAACTTTCTCTAACTTCCCTGACAACGTGCATGACACAGAAGAGGCAGCCATAATCCTCCCAGGAACATAACTCCATTGACCTGGGAACCACACCATAATTACCCACAGCAGCTGCAGTAAGACCTCCCAAGGAGAGTCTGAGCTTAGACACGCTTAGCCCTGTCCCCAACTAATGGTTCTTTCCTACCCACCCTGATAGCTGAAGACAAACGGCGTATACTCTTGGGAGTTCTAGGGCCCTGCCACCGCCTGATCCTCCCCATACTACCACAGCTGATGCTCTCTTGAAAGCACTGCCTCCTGGCAGGAGGCCAATAAGCACAAAAATAATGCATTAAACAACCAAAAATAAGGAACTTCACAGAGTCCATTTCACCCCCCTGCCACCTGCACCGGAGCAGATGCTGGTATCCACGGCTGAGAGACCCACAGATGGTTCACATCACAGAACTCTGGGCAGACTCTGGCAGTCAGCCTGGAGTCTGGTAGACCTGCTGGGTGGCTAGATCCAAAAGAGAGATAACAATCACTACAGCTTAGCTCTCAGGAAGCCACATCCCTAGGAAAGGGCGGGGCAGTACTACATCAAAGGAATACCCTGTGGGACAAAAGAATCTGAACAACAGCTTTGAGCTAGGGCCTAGGGACCTTCCCTCTGACAGAGCCTACCCAAATAAGAAGGAACCAGAAAACCAACTCTGGTACTATAACAAAACGAGGTTCTTTAACACCACCCCAAAAAATCACACTAGCTCACCAGCAATGGATCCATACCAAGAAGAAATCCTTGATTTACCTGAAAAAAGACTTCAGAAGGTCAGTTATTAAGCCAGTCAAGGAGGCACCAGAGAAAGGTAAGCCCAATTTAAGGAAACTTAAAAAAATGTAAGAAATGTGGGGATAAATTTTCAGTGAAATAGATAGCATAAATTTAAAAAAATCAAAACTTCAGGAAACAATGGATGCACTTATAGAAATGCAAAATGCTCTGGAAAGTCTTTACAATAGAATTGAACAAGCAGAAAAAAGAACCTCAGAACTCAAAGACGTGGTTTTCAAATTAACCCAATCCAACAAAGACAAATAAAAAAGGAATAAGAAAATATGAACAAAGCCTCAAAGAAGTCTGGGATTATGTTAAATGACCAAACCTAAGAATAATTGGCTTTCCTGAGGAAGAAGAGAAATCTAAAAGTTTGGAAAACATATTTGGGGGAATAAATAAGGAAAACTTCCTTGGTCTTACAAGAGACCTAGACATCCAAATACAAGAAGCTCAAAGAACACCTGGGAAATTCATTGCAGAAAGATCATTGCCTAGGAACATTGTTATCAGGTTATCTAAAGTTAAGATGAAGCAGAGAATTTTAAGAGCTATGAGGCAAAAGCACCAGGTAACCTATAAGGAAAACCCATTAAGCTTAGCAGATTGCTCCGCAGAAACCCTGCAAGCTAGAAGGGATTGTGGCCCTATCTTCAGCCTCCTTAAATAAAGGAATTATCAGCCAAGAATTTTGTATCCAGCAAAACTAAGCTGCATAAATGAAGGAAAGATACAGTCTTCTCAGACAAACAAATGCTGAGAATTTGCCACTACCAAGTCAACACCATATGAACTGCTAAAAAGAGCTCTAAATCTTGAAACAAATCCTGGAAACACATCAAAACAGAACCTCTTTGAAGCATAAATCTCATAGGACCTATAAAACAAAAATAAAATTAAAAAAGAAACATAAAACCAAGGTGTACAGGCAGCAAATAGCACAATGAATGGAATGGTAACTCATGTCTCAATACTAACATTGAATATAAATGGCCTAGATGCTCCACTTAAAAGATACAGAATTACAGAAGGGGTAAGAATTCACCAACCAACTATCTACTGTCTCTTCAAGAGACTCACTTAACACATAAGGAATCACATAAAGTTAAGGTAAAGGGGTGGAAAAAGACATTCCATGCAAATGGACACCAAAAGCGAGCAGGATTAGCTATTCTTATATCAGACAAAACAAACTTGAAAGCAATGGCAGTTAAAAAAGACAAAGAGGGACATTATATAATGATAAAAGATCTTGTCCAACAGGAAAATATCACAATCCTAAATATATATGCACATAATGCTGGAGCTCCCCCAAATATATAAAACAATTACTGCTAGACCTAAGAAGTGAGATAGACAGCAACACAATAATAGTAGAGGACTTCAATACTCCACTGACAGTACTAGACAGGTCATCAAGACAGAAAATCAACAAAGAAAGAATGGATTTAAACTATACCCTGGAACAAATGGACTCAACAGATATTTACAAAACATTCTACCTAACAACTGTAGAATAGACATTCTATTCATCAGCTCGTGGAACTTTCTCCAGGATATATGATAGGCCACACAATGAGACCCAATAAATTTAAGAAAATTGAAATTTTATCAAGCACTCTCTCAGATCACAGTGGAATAAAACTGGAAATCAACTTCAAAAGGAAACTTCAAAACCATGCAAATACATGGAAATTAACCTGTTTCTGAATGAGCATTGAGTCAAAAATGAAATCAAGATGGAAATTAAAATAATCTTCGAACTGAATGACAATAATGACACAACCAATCAAAACCTCTGGGATAGTACAAGGAAAGTTCATAGCCCTAAACGCCTACATCAAAAAGTGTGAAAGAACGCAAACAGACAATCTGAGGTCACACATCAAGGATCTAGAGAAATAAGAACAAATGAAACTCAGAAAGGAAATAACCAAGATCAGAGCAGAACTAAATGAAATTGAGCCAAAAAATATATGCAAAAGATAAATGAAACAAAATGCTGGTTCTTTGAAAAGATAAATAAAATTGATAGACCATTAGCAAGATTAACCAAGAAAAGAAGAGAGAAAATCCAAATAACCTCACTAAGAAACGAAACAGGAGATATTACAACTGACAACCCTGAAATACAAAAGATCATTCAAGGCCACTATGAATACCTTTCCACACATAAACTAGAAAACCTAGAAGAGATGGATAAATTCCTGGAGAAATAAAACCCTCATAGCTTAAATAAGAAAGAATTAGATACCCTGAACAGACCAATAACAAGCAGCAAGACTGAAATGATAATTTAAAAATTATCAAAAAAAAAAAAAAAAGCCCAGGACAAGACGGATTCACAGCAGAATTCTAACAGACATTCAAAGAAGAATTGGTACCAACCCTTTTGACACTATTCCACAAGACAGAGAAAGAAGACTTCCTCCCTAATTCATTCTATGAAGTCAGCATCACCATAATACCAAAACCAGGAAAGGACATAACCAAAGAGGAAGACTACAGACTAATATCCTTGATGAACATAGATGATAAAATCCTTAACAAAATACTAGCTAACTGAATCCAGCAATATATCAAAAAGATGATCTACTATGACCATGTGGGTTTCATACCAGGGATGGTTTCACATATACAAGTCAATAAATGTTATACACCACATAAATAGAATTAAAAACAAAAATCACATTATCATCTCAATAGACTCAGAAAAAACATTCAACAAAATTCAGCATCCCCTTATGATTAAAAAACTCAGCAAAATCAGCATACAAGGGACTTACCTCAATGTAATAAAAGCCATCTTTGACAAACGTACAGCCAAAATAATACTGAATGGGGAAAAGTTGAAAGCATTCCCTCTGAGAACTGGAACAACACAAAGATACCCATTCTCACCACTTCTCTTCAACATAGTACTTGAAGTCCTAGCCAGAGCAATCAGGGAAGAGGAAGAAATAAAGGGCATCCAAATTGTTAAAGAGGTCAAACTCACTGTTTGCTAATGATATAATTGTTTACCTAGAAAACCCTAAAGACTCCTCCAAAATGTTCCTAAAACTGATAAAAGAATTGAGCAGTTTACAGATATGAAATTAATATACACAAATCAGTAGCTCTTCTATACACCAACAGTGACCAAGCTGAGAATCAGATCAATAACTCAGCCCCTTTTATAATAGCTGCAAAAAAATAAAATACTCAGGAATATATCTAACAAAGAAGGTGAAAGACCTCTACAAGGAAAACTACAAAACACTGCTGAAATAAATTATAGATGACACAAACAAATAGAAACACATCCTATGCTCTTGGATGGGTAGAATCAATATTGTGAAATGACTGTACTGCCAAAAGGAATCTACAAATTCAATGCCATTTCCATTAAAATACCACCACAATTCTTCACAGAACTAGAAAAAACAATGATAAAATTCATATAGATCCAAAAAAGAGCCCACATAGTCAAAGCAAGAATAAGCAAAAAGAACAAAGCTGGAGGCATCACATTACCTGATTTCAAAGTATACGATAAAGCTATAGTCACCAAAACAGCATGATACTGGTATAAAACTAGGCACAAAGACCAATGGAACAGAATAGAGAACTCAGAAATAAACCCAAATACGTACAGCCAACTGATCTTCAACAAAGCAAACATAAAATGGGAAACTTTTCAACAAATGGTGCTGGATTAACTAGCAAGCCACATGTAGGAGAATAAAACTGGATCCTCATCTCTCACCTTATACAAAAATTAAACCAAGATGGGTCAAGGGCTTAAATCTAAGACCTAAAACTATAAAAATTCTAGAAGATAACATTGGATCTTGACATTGGCTTAGGCAAGGATTTTATGACCAATAACCCAAAAACAAATGCAATAAAAACAAAGATAAATAGTTAGGACTTAATTAAACTAAAAAGCTTTTGCATGGCAAAAGGAGCAGTCAACAGATTAAACAGACAACCCACAGAGTGGAGAAAATCTCCACAACCCATACATCTGACAAAAGACTAATATCCAGAACTCAAACAAATTAGCAATAAAAAAAAAATCATCAAAAAGTTGGCTGAGGTCATGAATAGACAATTCTCAAAAGAAGATATACAAAAGGCCAGCGAACATATGAAAAAATGCTCAACATCACTAATGATCAGGGAAATGCAAATCAAAACCACAATGCAATACTACTTTACTCCTGCAAGAATGGCCATAATCAAAAAAATTTTTTAAAAAAAGGTTAGTGTGGATGTGGTGAACAGGGAATACTTCTACACTGCTGATGGGAATGTAAACTAGTACAATCACTATGGAAAACAGTGTGGGATTTCTTAAAGAACTAAAAGTAGAACTACCATTTGATCTAGCAATCCCACACTCTGTATCTACCCAGAGGAAAAGAAATCATAAATGGAAAACATACTTGCATATGCATGTTTATAGCAGCAAAATTCGCAATTCCAAATATGTGGAAACAACCCAAATGCCCATCAATCAATAAGTGGATAAAGAAACTGTTTTTGATACATATATTATATATATACACACACACACACACACACACACCTATATACATATATATATACACACATACACACACACACATACTTACACAATGGAATACCACTTAGCTATAAAAATGAATGAATTAATGGCATTTGCAGCAACCTGGATAAGATTGGAGACTATTATTCTAAGACTCAGGAATGGAAAACCAAACATTGTATGTTCTCACTCATAAGTTGGAGCTAAGCTATGAGGATGCAAAGGCATAAGAATGACACAATGAACTTTAAGGACTCAGGGGGAAAGGGTGGGAAAGCAGTGAGGGATAAAGGTGTACAAACAGGGTGCAGTGAATACTACTCGGGTGATGGGTGCACCAAAATCTCACAAATCACCATTTATGAACTTACTCATGTAACCAAAAACCACCTATTCCACAATAACCTATGGAAATAACAAATTAAAAGAACGAATTCTACATCCAGTAATATTGTCTTTTGAAAATGAAAGAGAAATTAAGATATTCTTAGGAAGGAAAACTGAAGGAATACCTCACTTGTAGATATGCCCTAAAAGAAATACTAAAGAGAGTACTCAGCCTGGAATGAAAGATCACCAGACAGTAACTCAAAGCTATAAGAAGAAATAAAGAACAGCAGGAAAGTTAGCTTCATAGGTAAATATAAAAGCCAGTATTATTTTATTTTGGGTTTTTAATGCCTCTATTTTTCCCTGTATTATTTAAAAGACACATTTATAAAACGTATGTTAATGGGCATACAATATATACGGATGTAATTTGTGACAATGATATAAAAGGAGACAGAGCTATAAAGAAGCAGAGATTTTTAAACGATCAAAACTAAGTTGATATTAATTTAAATTTGATTGTTATAATATCAAGATGTTAATTATAACCCACAGGGTAACCATTACAGGGAAAAAAAAAACCCTAGGAAACATGCAGAAAAAGAAATAAAAAAGGAATTGAAACTGTACACTAGACAAAATTATTATTATTATTAATTTTTTTGAGACAAAGTGTTGCTCTTGTTGCCCAGGCTGGAGTGCAATGGTGCAATCTTGGCTCACTGCAACCTCCGCCTCTCAGGTTCAAGTGATTCTCCTGCCTCAGCCTTTAGGGTAGCTAGGATTACAGCCACCCACCACTACACCTGGCTAATTTTTGTATTTTTAGTAGACGCAGGGTTTCACCATGTTGGCCAGCCTGGTCTTGACCTCCTGAGCTCAGGTGATCCACCCACCTTGGCTTCGCAAAGTGCTGGGATTACAGGTGTGAGCCACCACACTGGTCAAAAACATCATTATTTACAAAAGGAGACAGTAATAGAAGAATCAAGAAACAAAAAATTATAAACAGAAAACAAATAATAGAGTAGCAGAAATAAGTCTTTCTTTACCAGGAATTACTTTAAATGCAATTGGATTACTTTAAATGTAAATGGATTGAATTCCTAAGTTGAAAGGCAAAGATTGACAGAATACATAAAAATTATCATTTAACTATATGCTGCTTAAAAGAGACTCATTTTATATTCAAGGTCATAAATAGGATAAAACTAAAAGGATGAAAAAAATCCCATGAATACAAAAATTAGCCTGGTGTGGTGGTGGGTGTCTGTAGTCCCAGCTACTTGGGTGGCTGAGGCAGGAGAATTGCTTGAACCTGGGAGGTGAGGTTGCAGTAAGCCAAGATCAAGCCACTGCACTCTAGCCTGGGTGACAAAAGCAAGACTCCATCTCAAAAACAAAAAAAAAAAAAAAAAAAAAGAAAAGGAAAAAAAAAAATCCTATGGGAACAGTAACCAAAAAAGAGCTGGTACTAATATCAGATAAAATAGACTTTAACACAAATATTATTATAAGACATTAGGTTGGATATTATGAAATAATGAAAAGGTGAATCCATTAAGAAGATATGACAATTATGTACACATATGCACCAACAAAAGCCCCCAAAACATATGAAGCAGATTGACAGACTTGAAGAGATAAATAGACACTTCTACAAGGATAGTTGGAGACTTCAATATCTACTTTCAAAAATGGATATTAAAACCATACAAAAGATCAGGAAGGAAATGGAGACTTGAGCAACACTATAGACCAACTGGACTAACAGACATCTGTATAACAGTCTATTCAGTAACAATACACATTTTCATCAAGTATACAAGAAACATTGTTTAGAATAGACCATATTTTAGGTCATAAAACAAGTTTCAATACATTTAAATACTTAAAAGTTGTATGAAGTGTCTTCTCCAATCATAATGTAATGGAGCTAGAAGTTAAGGACAGAAGAAAAACAGGAAACTTCATAATTATGTAGAAATCAATACATTCTTAAGCAACCAGTGTATTAAATAAGAATAACAGATAAGTTTTAAAATACATCAAGAAGAATAAAAACAAAAACTCAACCCCAAGACACATTTTAAAATGTAATATAGTGAAAATGATATGTGGAGGAAGATTTATAGCTGTAAATGCCAACATTAAAAAGAAGAGAAATCCTCAATCAATAGCATAAATTTATACCTTAATTAACTAAAAAAAAAAGCAACCTAAACCCAAAGCTAGCAGAAAGAAGAAAGTAATAATAATTAGAGCAAAGATAAACAGAGAATAAAAAACTAATAGAATCAACAAAACCACAAGTTGGTTCTTTGAAAAAACTCAACAAAATTAATAAATATTTCACTAGACTGACCAAGCAATAAATAAATAAATAAATAAACTCAGTTACTGAAATCAGAAATGCAAGTAAAGTCATCACTATGGACCTTACAGAAATGAAAAAAAGGTTACAAAGGGAGGCTATAAACAACTGTACATCAATAAGTTAGATTACTTACATAAAATGGATAAATTCGTAGAAACACACAAACTGCCAAAACTAACTCAAGAACAAATAGAAAATCTGACCAGATCTGTAAAAGTAAAGAGATTGAATTGGTAATCAAACCACCAAACAAGAAAAAGCCTCAGACCAGAGAACTTCACTGGTGAACATTACTGAACATTTTAAAACTAACATCAATGTTTTTCAAAATATTCCAAAAAATCGAAGAAGAGTGAACACTTCTTAACTCATTCTATGAGGCCAGTATTATCTCAATACCAACGCCAGACAAAGCGTCTTGAAGAAAAGACAATATAGACCAATATCCCTTATAATATACATGCAAAAATCTTTTGGAAAAAGAAAAAAAAAACTTGTAAATCAAACCTAGCAGCATATTTAAGGGATTACATACCATCACCAATGGGATTAATCCCAGGAATGTAAGAGTGGTTGGTTCAACATATGGAAATCAATTAATATAATACACCACATGAATGGAATGAAGGGGAAAATACCCAACATGATTATCTCAAGTGATGCCGAAAAGTATTTGACAAAAATCTAATACCTTCTTACGATAAGAATTGCTCAAGAAGCTAAGAATAAAAGGAAACGTCCTTAACATAAAAAGGAACATTTATGAAACAATCCACAGCTAATGTACATTTAATGATGAAAGGCTGAAAACTTTATCTTGATATCGGGAAGAAGGTAAGGATGCACGTTTTCACCACTTCTACTCAACATTTTACTGAAAGCTCTAATCAAAACAATTAAGCAAGAAAAATACATAAAAGGCACGCAGATTGGAAAGGAGGAGGAGGCAAATCATCTATCCACAGATAATATTTATATGTAGAAAATCTTAAAGAATTCACAAAAGTCGATCAAAGCTAAGAAGCAAGTTTAACAAAGTTGCAGGATGCAATTTCAACACATAAAAACCAGATGTATTTCTATATACTAGCAATTAACAGTCCAAATATGAAATTAAGAAAATAACTCGACTTATAATAGCATGAAAAATGTAAAATAATTAGAATAAATGTAACCAAAGGGGTATAAGACTTATACACTGAAAACTATAAAACATTGTGTGATGGTTAATATTATGTGTCAACTTGATTGGATTGAAGGATGCCTAGATAGCTGGTAAAGTACTGTTTCTGGGTGTGTCTGTGAGGGTGTTGCCAGAGGAGATTAACACAAGTCAATGGACTGGGAGAGGAAGACCCATCCTCAATGTGGATGGGCCCCATCTAATTGGCTGCCAGTGCAGCTAGAACAAAGCAGGTGGAAGAAAGTTGGATAAGCTGGCTTGCTGAGTCTTCTGGCTTTTATCTTTCTTCAGTGCTGGATGCGTCCTTCCTTTGAACATCAGACTCCAAATTTTTTGGCCTTTAGGCTCTTGGACTTACACCAGTGGTTTGCCAGGGGCTCTTGGGACTTTGGCCACAGACTGAAGGCAGCACTGTCAGCTTCCCTACTTTTGAGGCTTTGGGACTGGGACTGAGCCACTACTGGCTTCCTTGCTCCTCAGCTTGCAGGCAGCCTATTGTGAGACTTAACCTTGTGATTGTGTGAGTCAATTCTCCTTAATAAACTCCCTTTCATATATACATATATCCTATTAATTCTGTCCCTCTGGAGAACCCTGACCAACATACATTGCTAAGTAAAATTAATAATGACCTATATAAGGTCAATCACCTGGTGGGAGGTGATTGAACCATGGAGATGGATTTCCCCATTTGACACTGTTCTCCCGATAGAGTTCTTATGAGATCTGGATGTTTAAAAGTGTGTGGTGCCTCCCACATCTCTTTCTCTCTTCCTCCTGCTCTGGCCATGTAAGACATTCCTGCTTCCCCTTCACCTTCTGCCATGATTGAAAGTTTCCTGAGGCCTTTCCAGAGGCCATCATACTTTCTGTACAGCCTGTGGAACCGCGAGCCAGTTAGACTTCTTTTCTTTATAAATTACCCACTCTCGGTTATTTTTTATTAGCAGTGTGAGAACAGACTCATATACAGATGATACTCTCTAAAGTGATTTACAGATTAAATGCCAAACCTGCCAAAAATTCCAATGGCTTTTTTTTTTTATTTTATCTTGCAGAAACAGAAAAGTTAATTCTAAAGTTTATGTAAAAGTACGAGGACTCCAAATGCCAAAATAATCTTGAAAGAGAAAAACAAAGTTGAAAGACTCATACCTTCTGATTTCAAAACTTATTATAAAGCTACAATAATCAAAATAGTGTGCCACTGGCATGAGAATAGACACATGGAGCAACAAAATAGAATTGAGGGCCCTAAAATAAACCTAAGCATCTGTAGCTCATTTGACAAAAATGCCAAGATCATTCAAGAAACAAAAAATGTGCTCTTCAATGAATAGTGCCAAAACAACTGGATATCTATATGCAAAAGAATGGAGTTAAATTTCTAGCTCATACCATAGGCAAAAATTTACTAAAAATATATCAAGCATCTAAATATATTAGCTAAAACTCTAAAACTCTTAGAAGAAGACAGGATAAATCTTCATAATCTTGGATTTGGCAAGATATTCTTAGATATAACACCAAAGCATAAATAAATGAATGGAAAACAGGACCATTATGGTTGAAGGTAGGAGGGAACATATATAATTCAAAAGGTATCCAACAAAGGACAAAAATTGGTAAATTAGACTTTATTGAAACTAAAAACTGTATGTAACAAAGGACACTATAATTAAAAGATAGACTGTGGAACAAGAGAAAAATATTTTCAAATTGTAAATATGAGTAGAATCTACTATCCAGAATATATAAAGAACTCTTAATACTCAACACAAACAATGCACCTAAAAAATGGAACAAAGGACTTGAGTGACATTTCTCTGAAGATGGTATACAAATGGTTAACAAGCACATGAAAAGATGCTCACCATCATTAGTTATTAGGAAAATGCAAACCAAGACCACAGAGATACCATTTCACAGCCACTAGGATAATATGAATTTAAAAAGGAAAATAACAAGTGTTGGCAAGGATGTAGAGATGTTAGAACTCTTGTACATTGCTGATGAGGATATAAAAAGATGCAGTCATTGTAGAAAACAGTTTTGTATTTACTTAAAAAGTTAAACAGCATTATCATATGACCCAGCAATTTTACTCCTAGGTATATAGTTAAAAGAATGGAAACCAGGTTTCAAACAAATATTTATGTCTGATTGTTGATAGCAGCATCATTCCCAATAGCCAAAAGCTGGAAGCAACCCAAATGTCCATCAGTGGATGAGCTGATAAATAAAACACAATATATAATAATGGAGTATTATTTTTCAGCCATAAAAAAATGAAGTATTGATACATGCTACAATATGGATGAACTTTAAACATCTTATGCGAAGTGACAGAAGCCAGACACAAAAAGCCACATATTCTATGATTCCATTTAAATAGGCAAATTCATAGACAGGTTCATGGTTGCTAGGGCTGGATGGGGGGCGTGGGGCAGTGACTGTTTAATAGTTATGAGGTTTCCTATTAAGTTTCCTTTTGGGTTTTGGAACTAGATAGATTTTATAGTTGACCACATTGTGAATGTACTAAATGCCGCTTAATTGTACACTTGGTTAATTTGATGAATGATATGTTACATAAATTTTACCTCAAATAAAATAAAAAGATGTTAGAAAAAGAATAATGGTATATAAATCAATTTAAATCAGAGGAAAGGAGATGAAGATGACAAAAGCAGGGAACATATAAAAACCCAAAATATGATAGAAAAGATCAATCAAGCCAGCTGAAAAAGTATTTGTGATATAGATTACAAGAAAAAAAAGAAGCCAAAAGCAAACTATTTGGTGTAAAAATCAGACATTCAACTATAGATACAGTAGAGACAGAAAAAATAATATAACACTATTGGTACATTTATGTCAGTAAATTGAATGCTTTAATAAAATGTACACATTCCTAAAAAATAACTTCCCAAAAATAATTTGAGAAGAAATAGAAAACCTAATTGTTTTTGTAACCCTAAAAAAATGGAATCTGTTAGTATAAAATGCTCCCAGAAAGAAAGCTTCAGGCCCAGATTATTTTACCTGTGCATTCCACCAGGCATTCAAGAAGCATCTCATTCTGGTCTTTTACAAAGTCTTCTAGAGAATTGTGAAAGAAGGTATTGCCTATTTGATTCGATGAAGATAGTATAGTAAACAAAAGGCAAGATTTTATGAAATTCGTGTTCAAGATGCTTTGGTTTGATTTTGTCTTTTTATGCCTCCAAAAATGCTCCCTCCTAGCCTTCAACCATAATGCTCCAATTTCCCATTTATTTATTTATTTATCCATCCATTCAAAAACACTTGTTAAATGTCCGTAATGTGCCAGGCACCTTTCTAGGTACAGTGAATAAAGTAGATAAAAATCTTCCTTGGACAGAGTTTCCATTCCAGTGGTGGGATATAGGCAGTAAACATAGTCTGTGTTGGACTAAGGAAACTTGAGTTCGAAGGAGAAGTCCTGGAAGGAGAGATCACTTCAGGGGTCATCCGTATAGAGATACTTTAAAAGCCCCAAGACATGACGAGTACTTAAGTAAATACAAGACTGTCCCTAAGTGCAGAAGGAGATCCAAGCATTGATCTGAGAGGTAGGGACTCTATTAATATGAGAAATATTAATAAGTCAGAAATGAGGGAAGCAACCAATAAAAGAGACTGAGAAGAAGCAGTTCATAGGATCGAAGCAGACCAGGCGAGTTTGGTGGCTAGACACCAAGTACAAAAGTATTTTCAAGAAGAGGGAGTGGTCAGTTGTGTTGAATACTACTGTCTGTTCAAATAATTGACCCTCGGTTTAGAATATGAAAGTTATTGAAGGGTACTTAAACCAGAGCCGCTTAACTGACAAAAGCCTGGCTAGACAATTTGTGTGGGAATGGGAGAAGAGAAATTGACTACAGTGAGTATGGACAATTACTGCAAGAAGCTTTCCTCTAATGGCTGGTAAAGAAATGCAGTACGAGATGGAGGGAAAAGTGGGATGAATATGCTTCTTCTTTTTTGTTTGTGTTTTCAGTGTTTGAGAAAGCACAGCATGCTAAATGTTGATGTTAATAATCAGCAGAAAGAGAAAACTTAATCGGGGTTGGGGGAAGATTTTTGGAGCAAAGATCTGGAGTAGGTAAGAGGTGGTGGTGTCCAAAACATGAGAAAATGGTTTAGCCTTGGCACATGGAGAGTTTACTCATACTTTTTAGGTGAGAGGCAGGGGATATGAATGCTGATGTTGGCAGCAAAGGTATAGAGAGGCCGGGGAATGAGGACATTCCCTTCTGATGCTTCAGCTTTCTCAGTGGAGTAGAAACAAAGTCATCCAGTGGAGGAGAGGACGAAAGAGGAGGTGCTGAAAGTTAGAAGACAGAGAAGGTAAGAAAGAGTTTAGGGCAGTGCGAGATGTAGGATGAAATACTGCTTTCTTATCCTATGAAAATTGCAAATATTTAAAAAATTCTAATGATAATTTTGGAGAATTCAGTGAACCGTAAGGGAATAAGCATACGGTTCCTGGATAGAATCTGTGACTTATTTGAGTTCTAGGTTATTAAACTAAGGAGAGCAAGACCTTATATCTACAAAAATAAAAAAAAAATACAAAAATAAGCTGAGTGTGGTACTGCATGACCATAGTCCTAGCTACTTGGGATCCTCTAGGAGGATCACTAGAGCCCAGAAGTTCCAGGTTGCAGTGAGCTATGATCGCACCACTGCATTCCAGCCTGGGCAACAGAGTGAGATGCTGTCTCCAAAATAAATAGATAGATAAATAAATTGAGTAAGTAAGTAAGCAAGGAGAGTAGGCAGGGGGTGTATATGCGTGTGTGTGTGTGTTTCCAGCTTTGTTCGCCGGAGTGGGTACAAAGAGAGAAAAAGCAGGATTTTACCATGGTTGTAGTTTTGCTAGGTAATATGAAAAGAGGCAGGGTCAAGGAAGTTGAGGATGTGCAAAAGAGACTAATAAAAATGACTGTGGAATTCAATCTGGGTAAGGAGAGAAAAAACAGATGAAGACTGGTACAGCGTAGTACCTGCTGTCAAGGAATTCACAGTATTGTGTGTCAAACACACAAATAGATACCTTTATTATATTGTATTATTATATAAAGACTAGAAGAGATGGGGAGAACAGAGGGGGTGTTTCAGGGAGGAGGGAGTGATCAGATGTGTCAAAGTCTGCTGACCACTTAAACCAAGATGAAGACTGACTTCTAAAGAAACTAAACATGGGTAAGTTATTTGGGTAAATTATTCTTACCCAAAATATAAAAACTAGAGGAAAGTAGAAAGTTGAGAGATGACAATCATATATGTTTTATCACCATCAAAACAACTCTTATTTACATTATTAAATGATCCTTCTCATCCCTGTTTTTAATGTGGGGCTTCATTTTTTTATATAGCTGAAGTTTATGGTGCATATATAATTTTTTATTCTGCTTTTTATTCATTTTGAGATTTTTTTCTGTAGTGTTACAATTTTATTGTCGATAGTTTTTAATGGTACACAATATTGTTTGTGTGGATTTACCATCTGTTATTTAACTGTTCTTTCCATGCTGGATATTTAAGTTGTTTACGGTTTTCTGTTGTTATAAATAGCCCTGTAATGAAAAGCTCTTTGCCAAAAACTTTATCAGCAGTTTCAGATGACTTCCTCAGGGGAGAGTATCAAAACCTTAACTACTGTTTCAAAGAAATGAACATTTGAAAACACTGTTTTAGGATTTTTTTGAAACTAACTAATGAAGCACTACTTTTCATAAGCCCCTTTCTGTTTTCTCTGGATTCTGAGCAGATAGTTCCCACATTTTCAGCTCTTATATTCTAATAATCACTTAATTTATTCTTTGGAGGGAAGGCATAAGGTATGTAGAAACAGATGTATTTCCAAACATATATTGATGTGTTCATTTATTAAGGTCAGCAAAACAGAGGAGGGGAAGACGGCTCCAGGATAATAAACAAGAGAGATGGCCCTGCCAAGAATGGCACCACAAATTTGCCTTTATTTTAGCTGTGTCTTCTGGGGTGGTCTCTTCTCCAGCATGGTCATCTCTGCCTCCACACATGGCTATGCATGGAGACCAGGGAGGGTATACAGTCACCCATGAATCATTTCTCGGGGCCATGACCCTGATGAGGGCCAAGGGAGTGGAGAAACTCTCTTGAGGTTTTACTCATCATCTGTTGTTTTTGCCTACCCTAAAAATATTTCTTCTTCTAATAACACTATCTCAGTTATCGTTCTCCCAACCAGGTCTTCATCCACATGATTTAGGTGGTGGTGACTCTCTTGCTCCTCACCTAGGGTTGTCTCATGACCTAGGACTGGCCAATCAGAGTAGTCCAACCATAGCCATAGTGACTGGTTACTCGCTGTAAGGGTGATGTAAGCCTCGTGCTACTGAGGTCCCTTGTGGGGAGATTGCAAAACACCATCTCAGAAAAAAAGTACAACCAAGAGGGCAAGCTAAATATAAGGCCAGCAGGAGGTGACAGAGAACACACTTGCAGGTAACATGGGTTTTCAAGGAGACTGAAATCTGTTAATTATTATCAAAGTTTGTCCTCATTTAGACCTCCTTCTTGAGAAACACTGTCCTCTGAGGACACTCGTTCCATCTCAGTACTGAAGGAATCATCAATCTAATCTCCCACAGGAGCAAAATCTTCATAATGGGATGCTGCTATTTCAACATCCAGATCTCCCTTCAGAACAAGCACCTTCAGTCAAGTGCTTTTTCTCTTGTGACTTTTGAACAGACTTACTTTTCCCAGCCATAGAAACAATTAGTTTTTGAATAATAGAGGTTTTCCTTGCTGATCGCCACTCCCAGTCTGTGGGCTTTGAGGGCAGGTTAGATTTTGAAGACATTATACCTTAGTGTTTTTTTTTTTTTTTCAAAGCTTGAAATATGTTCAGCTTTGAGCAGATTTTCCATATATTTCATGTTAATATTTTCGACCCTATCATCCAGGCTGTTCAAGACATGCATCTGGAAGTTGAGCCCTGCCTGTTTCTCCATTCCCGTCCATCAGTCATCATCTGTTTCCTAAATGCTTTTTGAATGTATCCACATTTATTGCCTTGTTTGCTTTAGAGTGGCATTCTCAATTCTCACCTTGCATCACAATTATTTGGGGAGCTTAAAAAAATTGATACCCAGATGTCACTCTCAGATATAATTTATCTGGAATGATATTCAACATCAGTAGTTTCAAAAGCTCTTCAGCCATCTCTAATATCTAGCTAAAGTTGAGGACCACTGGATTTGAAGCTACCTTTAGATCTTCATCATCTTTTCAGGGCTACTAAATTAGTTTTCTAAATTGTCAACCTGCCTCCTCCAATCTGGTTTCGTTCCCATCTGTCCTCCATGTCATTTCCAGGGGAATATTTGTAAAACACCAATCTGATTCTGTCACTCCCATGACTATGACTCCTCTGTGACCCTAACCTCTGCATGGCTTTAAAGACAACCTCATTGTCCATCTCCTTAATAGCATCTCTGTCCCTTCCCCCTCCCAGTTTTCTAGAGTGGTACCAAAGTAGTCCTTGGCATTTGTAAGAGAAATCTCTCAAGACAGTTGTGAAACTCCATTTTCTGGAAAGTCATGTAATTTCATCCCATAGAAGGCCATAACTTATAACAGAAAAACTGTGACTTCCACACAGATTCTATAAATGCAAAAATAATGTACTTTAAATAGCAATAACAGTGTACTTTGTCATAAAAATAACCTCCACAAAATATTGCATTACATCTCTGTAGTAACACTGACCAAGAGTGATGAATGATGTTAATTATTCCTATTGAGTCCACATTTATATACAGGTGTGATTAGGAAAAGCCCTCTTTTCACAAAGATAATCTAAATCTGCAAAGAAAAATATTTCCCAAAAATTTGAACTAATTTTTATTTTGCAGGATATGCTATTCCAAAGCCTTGATAGTACTTTTGCTCTGCATGGATTCTTTTTTCTTTCTTTCTTTTTTTTTTTTTTTTTGAGACAAAATCTTGCTCTGTTACCCAGGGTGGAGTGCAGTGGTGTGATCACGGCTCACTGCAACCTCCATCTACCAGGGTCAAGCAGTTCTCCTGCCTCAGTCTCCCGGTACCTGGGATTGCAGGCAACTGCCATCATGCCCAGATAATTTTTGTATTTTTAGTAGAGGTGGGGTTTCACCATGTTGGCCAGGCTGGTCTCGAACTCCTGACCTCATGATCCACCCACCGTGGCTTCCCAAAGTGCTGAAATTACAGGCATGAGCCATTGCACCCGGCCTGCATGGATTCTTATAATGAGTCAGCAACCTGTTAACACTCTGTTAACCACCGTTTCATCTTTCATTTGTCTAATTTTTAAGTTGATGAGCAATTTTTGAATTGGTTCAAGAAATCATTAAAACAGCTTCACAAATCACCTTTACTTTTTCCAAATGCTGTACTTATTCACATTCAAACTTTTAGATGTGTTAATATTTTTCTTCTTTGTCATTTATCCAGAACTTCTCTTTTCTGTCCAAGAACTACCAATTTCACTCTTAATGGCCACCACCATCATTAGGAATTAGCACCCCTTTGTGGCTACTCATTTTGTGAGTTAGCATGCATATATGCTGATAAATACCTGAAGAGAAGTATAGTTGAGATGTGACTGCTGGTGGTCCACAGACTCATTTGCTTGTTTAGTGATGTGTTATGCACCCTACCTTTCAAGTATGGGTGAGTCAATCCAGCCTCAGTAAAATTAAAATTAGTGAAATGTCATAGAGCTCTGGGATCACAAATAGGGCAGTCCAAAAGCAACCCTGCAAGTTCTCCCCGGGTTGCCTGCATGATGAATGAGTGAGGACAATGACTTTTCCCTATGTCAGGAGGTAGGGCTGCACCTGATCTCAACTCCCCCTGAATCTTAAGCTGGCAATGGGTGGCTTTCCTAAGCAGCTAAACAAATGACATCAAAATCATACTGCCTAATGCCCAAGTGGTCCATTTCCTGCCCCACCACTAGCTTCCGCTCACAGGTAAACTTGCTCTATCTATTGATACATTGGAAAGTTGAGCAACTTCTTGATGAGTGAGAAAGGGAACTGGGCCCCTCTTGCAGAAGGTACACTCACGACCTGTTCCAGCATTCCCCAGAGTGAGAGATCAGAGAAATGTGTCCTTTCTTTTCTTGCTGACGTTTTCTTTGTAAGTCTCATCAAAAACCCTGTCTTTAACTCATAACCAGTGAGGTGAATTTCAACCTGAGCCCTGTTACATGATAGGCTTTTAGTATCAGTTGTGAATTCTACAAACTGAGAATCCAAGTGTTGCTTTTTTTTTTTTTTTTTTTTTTTTTTGGGATGAAGTCTCATTCTGTCGCCCAGGCTGGGGTGCTGTGGAGTGATCTTGGCTCATTGCAACCTCCATCTCCTGGGTTCAAGCAGTCCTCCCTGCCTCAGCCTCCTGAGTAGCTGGGATTACAGGCACCCACCATCATGCCCAGCTAATTTTTTTTAGTAGAGATGGTGTTTCGCCATGTTGGCCAGGCTGATCTTGAACTCCTGACCTCAGGTGACCTGCCTATTTTGGCCTCCCAAGGTGCTGGGATTACAGGCATGAGCTACTGTGGCTGGCCTTGTGTTGCTTATTTTTATTATGATGCTATATTGGCCCATGCTGTCTTGTGTTCCTCTCTTTTCGCTTGTTCTGTTCATCTGCCTATAATTTTTCCTTCTTTTGGCCACGTGGAAAACTTCATTTGTTCTTCAAGATTTACCTGTGCACTATTAACCCCTCAGCTCCTGGCCCTCATCTAAAGCAGTGAAAAACTAACCCCTCTTTTGTGCTACTGAAAGATGCAACTTACCTACACAGTTCTCAGCACTAGGGCATTGTTTTCCAAGAATGGCCCACTCTCTAGGAGCCAGCAATTTACCATACTATTTATTTTTTCATGTAAAATCACTTTTTTGAATTACATAAGTAATACATATTGGTGAATAATTAGAAAGTACCCAATATAACCCAGGGATACTTTTACATATTTTGTTGATACCATTTTAGGTTTATTTAATAAAAATGGCCTAATGCACCACCAATATCTTAAAACCTACTTTCTTTTCTTATTGGAAAATTTGGCAACTCATTGTTATTTTTATTTTCATTTATTTAGTTTGTGGCAAAAGTAAACATTTAAAATAGGTTTGCTGGTGAATTGCATTTTTTGTGGGTCTTACTTGTTCCTATATTTGTATTTGTTCTTCTATTAAGTATTTATCTTCTACTTATTGATTTGTAGAAAATCCTTTTTTAGTGAGTATATTAACTCTTGATCAGCTATGTAAATACTATTTATATTGTAAACATTTAAATCCGTTTATAATTTTATTTGTATTAAAAAATCTTTACAATTTAAATTTTGTAAGTTTTATATTTTGCAGTAAAATCTGTTAGTCTTTTGTAAGGATTTCTGCCTTGGTATCATGCTTAAAAAATCTTTTTCTATGCGAGTTATTGAAATTATTTTCCTAAAAATAATTTCATGGCTATATTGGAAACTTTAACCTATTTTAGTATATTCTCTCCCTGTCCCCTCTCCTCTCCTACTTCCTTTGGTGAATGTTTATTAGGTTTTCATTCCGGTCAGGCACTCACTTTTTTTTGGTACTGAAAATGCAGTGAACAAGGATGACATGATTCCTGCCTCCATGGACTTAACATTCTGAAGAGAAAAACAGATAATCGACACAAAACCAAATAGATATAGATTATAATGTCACAGAGTGATAGGTGCTATAATAAAAAATGAAGGAGGAGGAGCTTGAGAATGTGGTGGGGTGTGTCATGCAAATGAGCCAAAATGGCCTCTGTATATTACTCCTGGGTTTATGACTTCTTCACAGTAGGCTGAGATCTGTTAGCTTAAATGCCCACTAGCACCACACTCAAATTTTTACACATCCAAATGTTGTAAACATAACCAAATAAACAGATTTTTAACCATTGAGAGCCTTCCTGCTTTGCATACTCTGCACACCTATGCCCTACATTTGCTGGCCATAGATAAGCCACAAAGTTATAAAGACCTCAAGACACCACTATCCTTTAAAAGAACATTGAGCAGAGATCAGAAACAGACTTTGAGGGAAGACTGTTCAGGTCAGAGGGAACAGCAAATACAGAGGTCTTCAGGCAGCACAGAGTTAAGTGTGTTCAGAAAAGCAGGAACATCAATGTGTTGGAGACTTGATCCCTTTTTTCTCTATTCATTTCAAATGCGCTTAAAAAAATCCTAGGTTCTTATATATATTTGATTTGTTTCTGACCATTAATTCTGTTCCCTTACCAGGAACATTGAATAGATTTTCCATTATTAAACTTTTAAAATGTCACTCAGCAAACTTCTGCAATTTTCTTCATGGAAGTGACCACAATTATTTTAAAGTTTATTCATGACCAGGCACGGTGGCTCGTGTCTGTAATCCCAGCCCTTTGGGAGGCCATGGTACGTAGATCACCTGAGGTCAAGAGTTCCAGACTAACCTGGCCATCATGGTGAAACCCCATCTCTACTAAAAAATGCAAAAATTAGCCAGGCGTGGTGGGCGGGTGCCTGTAGTCCCAGTTACTTGGGAGTCTGAGGCAGAAGAATCACTTGAACCCAGGAGGTGGAGGTTGCAGTGAGTTGAGATTGCACCATTGCACTCCAGCTTGGGTGACAGAGCAAGACTCTGTCTCAAAAACAAAAAACAAACAAACAAAAAAGTTTGTTCATTTGCATTTTGTATTTTGATTGCTCCTGAATATTTAATCTTTTGTTTTTTAAAAATTACATTTTCTAATTGGTTGTTGATAGTGTATAGAAAAGCTAATTGCTGGCCGGGCGCGGTGGCTCAAGCCTGTAATCCCAGCACTTTGGGAGGCCGAGACGGGCGGATCACGAGGTCAGGAGATCAAGACCATCCTGGCTAACACAGTGAAACCCCGTCTCTACTAAAAAATACAAAAAACTAGCCAGGCGAGGTGGCGGGCGCCTGTAGTCCCAGCTACTCGGGAGGCTGAGGCAGGAGAATGGCATGAACCCAGGAGGCGGAGCTTGCAGTGAGCCAAGATCCGGCCACTGCACTCTAGTCTGGGCAACAGAGCGAGACTCCGTCTCAAAAAAAAAAAAAAAAAAAAAAGAAAAGAAAAGCTAATTGCTTTTTATATTTGTTGGTTTTATAATAATCTTCTTTAATTACATGTCTTATTAGGCCCAATGATTTTTCAAAAACAATCTTGTTTTTTTCTTCTTAATCATATCATTTCCAAATTGATAATTTCCTTTTTTCAGTCATATCTTTTATTATGTTGTTTCCTTAATGAGTTGAATTTGCTAAATTACTCAGATAAATTCCTTTAGTCACTGTCAACAAGAGTCAGAGATACAAACTCTTTGTAGGTGTTCACTGGTCTTTGCGATTTTTCACATCTTTCCAGAGAGTGGTCAATTTTTTCATGATCTTTCAATCTTGCGAAAGTCAGGGATTCAACCCCTCTCTGGGACTGAATACACTTTGACTTTTTTATTCACAATGAGATGGAAATTTCAAGGGGCAAAGCGGAAAACCGAGAACAATCAAAAGGTTTCCCTTGTCTTCACTCCATCTCAAGTATAAGGCCAAGCAGTCTGCAGGCATCACTAGCACTGGAAGTACCCTTCATGAGGTTCTCAAACGGTCAAGGTGGTTCTGGACTGTGGGTTGATAAGGCTTCCTGGGAGAGGCTCAGAAGGGGTGTGCTCAGAGCTGAACCTCTGAGTGGGTGATGACTGTAGCAAAGAACAGCTGGGAGGGGTTTGGATTCCTGTATTATAAAGTTCTCAGGTCAGAAATTGTGGGTCCGCTATAAATTCTAAGCTTTCATTCTTCTCTTGGGAGCTGGAGGAGTAAATTTCTCTCTATTATTTCATAGAAATATAAAAGGTAAGAGTCAGGTCAGTCACTGCTGTCTTCATGCCCATCAGTTTCTTGTGAGAAGAAAACCAGTAAGTATAGCTATCACCGGTCTCAAGTCCAGCAGAGGGGTTATTCCCAAGGGTCTTTCATAATACCGAACTGGTAACTGAAATTATTTTCTTCAGATATAATGTCACTCCTGTTTAATTGCTTGGATGGTTCCTGAAAAACCTCAGGTGAACAGAAAAGAGGAGGGGGAGAATTTTCTCCAGTTCCATTTGGCCAGATCAAAGTCCAGTTATTTTTAAAGAGTAAGGCAAGCACGTTTGCTCCACCTGGAGCTTCTGAGCTTTGTCAGGGGCTGAGGCACTGCACGCCTCTCTAGTGAGCATCACTGGCTCAGGTGGGAACTGGCTCTGCCAGCATGCACCCCACATCATGCACCCAGCTCAGCCCAGCCCACCTCCCGCATGCCTCCTTGGCCCAGGATAGATTAGGAGAATGCTCTGACCTCCTGCTCCAGCGACAGGGTCTGGTGCATTTCCTCTGTAACTGGCACCTTATACACCTTTTATTTCCAGGTCTTGGTTTGGGGGTTGAGAATGAAGTTCTGATGGGTATCTCTTCCCATCTCTAAAGGCAGTTTTTTGTTTTTCTTCCCAGATGGTGGCTTTCCATCTCACCTGTTCTGAATTTGGCAAGAAAGCCTCAGTTTTTTTTTTTTTTTACCATATGGATAGCACTCTTTCCTATCATCAGGGGTGTTAAAAAAATCATCTCCTCTATTTTTATGTTATATTATTTCAATAAAGATCTTTGGGGGGGTGGCAGTTAAACTCACATAGGCTCAATTAGTTAAGTTGAAAGGGAAGAAGGGCACTTTAATAGTGTAGTGAGGTGCTTCCAGTCCATGTATTTAAGAGACTGCTTTCAGCTCAAGACTTTATACAAATAAAAATGATCTGTGAGATTGACTGAGCCCATATGCACATCAGAAGAACCACAGGCTCTTTATTGATGTCATGGATTCAATCGCCTGTTCATTCATTTGCTTATTTGTTTGTTGACTGAGTCACTTAAGAGTATTATTGAGAATCATGATCAGCACTGGATGACAAAAGTGAACAAGATATTGTGGTGGTTGCTACATGAACGTATCCAGGTAGCAAAGTGGTGTCCAGCTATACACACATTGTACATATGTCAATGTCCTGATTTTGATATCAAACTAGAGTTATGTTAAATGTTATGCAAAATCCATTGAGGGAAACTTTGTCAGTAATACACCAGGCCTCTATTTTTGTAACTTCCTTTGAATGTATTGCTTTTACAAAATGACTTTTTAAAAAGTGAACAAGATAAACATGATCACCCTCCTGGAGAGCCTGTTTATAAATGAATTGTAAAAGGCTGCACATGTGTGTGAAGATAGCCTCCACTCCTTTTGATCTCCCAGCTTTATTAAAATATAATTGGCAAATACACATCATTAAAAAAATAAACCTTATTTTTCAGAGCAGTTTTAGGTTCACGGCAAAATCAAGTAAGTGCAGAATTTCTGTATGCTGTCTGCTCCCACGCATGCACAACCCTGACTCCCCGCTATCAATATCCCCTACCAGAATGGTACATTTCTTACTATTGATGAACCTATATTGACACATCATCATCACCCGAAGTCCATTGTCTACATTAGGGTTCACTCTTGGTGTTGTATACATCCTATGAGTTTAGAAAAATGTACAATGACACATACACACCCTTATAATAACGTCTGAAATTGTTTCACTGCCCTAAAAGTCCTCTATGCTCTGCCTATTAATCCCTCCCCCTCCCTAATCCCTGAAAGCTGCTGAGTTTGTTTTTCTTTTTTACTGTCTTCATAGTTTTGTTTTTTCCAGAATGTCATATACCTGGGAATCATAATATGTAGCCTTTGCAGATTGACTTCTTTCAATCAGTAATATGCATTTAATTTTCTTTCATATCTTCATGGTTTGATAGCTCATTTGTTTTTAGTGCTGAATAATATTCCATTGTCTGGATATACTCTAGTTTGTTTTTCCATTCATCTACTGAGGACATTTTGGTTGCTTCCAAGTTTTGGCTGTTACGAATAAAACTACTGTAAACATTCATGTGCAGGTTCTTGTGTGGGCATGAGTTGCCAGTTCATTTGGATAAATACCAAGAAGTGTGATTGCTGAATTATATGGTAAGAGTATGTTTAGTTTTGTGAGAAACAGCCAAACTGTATTCCAAAGTGACAGTCCTATTTCTCATTCCCACCATCAGTGAATGAGAAATCCTGTTGTTCCACAGCCCCACCAGCATTTGGTGTTGCGGGTGTTCTGGATGGTGGTCATTCTAAAAGATGTGTGATGCTATCTCATTGTTGCTTTAATTTGTGTTCCCTGATGACATAGGATGTGGAGCATCTTTTCATATGTTCATTTGCCATCTGTGTATCTTTATGGGTGAGGTCTTTTACCCATTTTTAATTGGGCTATTTGTTGTCTTATTGTTGAGTCTTGGGAATTCTGTGTATATTTTGTACCATAGTTGTATTTGTCTGTTCTCACACTGCTAATAAAGACATACCTGAGACTGTGTAATTTATAAAGGAAAGAGGTTTAATTGACTCACAGTTCCACATATGATTTAGAGGCCTCTCAATCATAGTGGAAAGTGAAGGAGGAGCAAAGTCACATCTTACATGGCAGCAGGCAAGAGCGCTTGTGCAGAGGAACTCCCATTTATAAAACCATCAGATCTCGTGAGGCTTATTCACTACCACGAAAACAGTATGGGGGAAACTGCCCCCATGATGTAATTGTCTCCACCTGGTCCCACCCTTAACACATGGGGATTATTACAATTCAAGGTGAGATTTTAGTGGGGACACAGCCAAACCATATCAATAGTCCTTTATCAGATGTCTGTCTTTTACCAATACTTTCTCCCAGCCTGTGGCTTGTCTTCTCATTCGCTGGATCCATTTCCTTTTTACTAACAATCTGGTGATAACAGCTGGTATGGGGCAGAAAACAGTCTCTCCACTAGATTTTGCCCATGTTCTGGGGACCTCACTGTGTTGTTAGCTACAGGAGCAGTTCTGTGTGAGGGCTGTGCTTGGGAGCAAAGGCTCTGGGATGTGTTAACTTATATATGAGTCTTGGTTCCACTGTCTATGAGGTGTACAGCCCAGGTAGATTACTTAGTATCTCTGTCCTTTAGTATCCTCAATCGTAGATGTCTTAAAACCAACACTTACCAGCTAGAGTTGTTGTCAAGATAGTGTGATCTTATCCTGGTAGAGGATTTGGGACAGTTGATGGGACATAGTAAATTTTACATAAATGTTATTATGGATATTCAGACATGCCTTCGTGACATCACTTTGGCTATAGTATCTTAATTATTAAGTTTTAGTTTTACAAGTATTTTCCCCTCTTGGAATATGTGTGATTCCAGCCGTGGTTATGAAAGTTGTAACTGCCTTCACCCTCTGGCAGCAGTGTTCTGAGAGCTCTGTGTGTGTGTGAGTCTGTGTGTGTGTCTGTGTGTGTGTCTGTGTGTGTGTGTGTGGGGGTACTTAGAAGGGTTTCAGAGGTCCGTTTCATTTTTTGTTCCTTTTCCATGTAGAAATTAAATGGATCATCCATTGAGTAGCTTGGTAACACTTTGCTGTCTATTACCATTGAACGTTTCCCTCATCTCACCCCACAGGCTACAAACATTTGGGGTTTTATTTAATCAATTTTTCCAACAAATTGAGGACTTTGCTACATTGTGATAATACTTGTTTTGTACTTTACATGTAATATAATGATGACAGTTATCACTCCTATTTATTGGTCACCTCCTGTAACCTAGATACTATGAAACACTTTTCTTATATCACCACTCTCCATTTTAAGAGCAGGTAAGTTGAGGCTTCGCCAGTGAATTGACCTGCCAAGTTCACCCAGCTGATTAGACGTAGAACTGGGATTTGACCCCAGACTCTGTGACTCCAGGCTCTTCACCACAATGCACAGACCACCAGATACTCCACTCCAGAGATTCCCAAAGCATTGTCCCAAAAGCACATGAGGAGGAATAACTTTGAAGGGGAAATTAAAACAAATCCGTCTTCTTGGGTCCCACCTCAGATCTAGGAATCAGGCTGTCGTCTTTCTCTCCCTCTCTGAACCTATCTTTTCCCCACAAATGTTTCACACTTTATCAGAAGGAAGAAACCTTCCAGATCCTGGGAAGAGAAAACAGATGTCAGGAAATAAAGCTATGTGAGCTTATGGGTAGAAATGAATAAGTTTACATCCGACTATGAACAAAGGCTGCTAAACTCTAGGGAGAAAGTTATGTAACATGCATTCTTTCTCTAGAGTTCTCAGATTTATTTTTTTGAATCTGTTTCTGTGGCAATATGGCTACACTGTTCAGAAGTTTTCCTTTATGCTAGCTATACCATTTTTCAAGATCTAGTTATAGGAGATAATAAAAAGAAAGTCAATATTAATTATGCTTTTGGAGAAACGAGCTAGTAATTCAGGTTTGGGTGATTTTGAAAGCAAAGGTGAAAGTGAAAGTATAATGGATGATTTCCTTTATGGATAACAACATATTTATTTAAAATAAAAGACTAACTCAGTGTGGAAGGTAGACGGGTTTTGGTTCAACCAAATGGATAATTTTTCTCTCTGACATCTGTAGAAATTGAGTCAGCTTCTTCATGTGATTGTTATAAAGATAGAGATATATATTAATAACAGAGCCTGACAAGCAGTAACATTCGTATTATTTTATTATAATTATTATCACTATTATTGTTATAAATTATAGCTGATAAAAAGTGCTGAGCTGGGTGCAGTGGGGGTGCACACCCATAGCTCCCGGTGCTCCAGAAGCTGAGATGGAGGGATTGCTCGAGCACAGGAGTTCAAGTCTAGCCCGGGAAACATCCCTCTCTCAAAAAAAAGGCTGAATAGAGCAAGCGCAAAATAATTTTTTGGTAAAGAATTTCAATGGAGATTTGAAATGGAAATCCCAGTGACCTATTTCTACTTCAAATGAATCTGCTAAACACAGATAATTACAGTTCATATTTATTTATTTATTTTTGCTATTTAGAAATCTTGTGCCCCCTTCCTCCGGCACAGAAAGGATGCTTTGTTCAAATTCTTAGGTACTTAGTGTCCTCAGGGAGATCCTGTCAGCGTGATGACTCTTCTTATTTTGACAGGAGCTCCAATCTGTTAGATGATATTTTGAAGCAGGTCTTTGGGGAAGGGACACCTAGACCCAGTGAAGGTCATGGTGATTATTATTGGAAAATGGGACATCGCTCTGCTATTGTAAGTAATTGGTGTCAAATGAAATCTTCCTAGAAATAGTAACTGTGCTGTGCTTGGCTGATCCTGGATTCCCAGAAGTTCTCCGTTCATGAGTAAATGAGGCACGTAACAGAGAATAACCCCTTTCTGCCAAGCAGCCTAGCACTGAGCAGCATTATCTGGGGATTGCTGCAGCCAGGATGGATGGATTTGCTCTGGCTTAATTTGTTCACAGGTTCCAGGGGGAGCAGTGCTTTTCTCTCCCTTTAAAAATGTTTATTCAAATTTGGTGACTCTGCAATTTGGCTGGGAAAGGCCACTGGGAGACAGGTCAAATAGTGGGACACTCACTTCAGGCTAAAATGGCCTTCCTCACCTCTCCAGCTGGCTGACTCTTCGTTATCCTTTAAAACTCAAAGGAGGTATGATTTCTTCTAAGAGGCCTTGCCAACTCCTCCCAGACTAATCTTCCAGTGGCTCAAGACACTTCCATCCACGTCGATGCTGACATATGGAACTGTCATTATCTGCAGCCACACTCTCATATCTAATGGATCTCCAACCCCATCAGCTCCTCATCTTAGAATAGCTCAGGTCTGCCCACTTTTGTCCATCTTATTGCCATTGTCTGGATTTAGACTGCCATCACCTCTCACTTTGTTTGCTTCAATTACCTTCTCTCTCATACTGGCCCTTGCAATTCTGTCTCTACCCTTACAAATCTAAATATGTCATAGCCTTGTTTAAATCCTTTACATGTAACTTCCAGAAAAACTAAAAATCCAGATGAGCCCCAAACAAATTAAAATAAAACAGAACATAATAAGTGTGCAAAATCTTTTCCTCCAGATATAACAACTGTTAAAATTTAGCTGCAGAGATTTATATACCTTATTTTCTATTTATATGCATATAGACATATTTTTCCAAAGTAGAATTGTACTATAGTATTTGGTTATAACTTGCTTTTTTTTTGCATATACCACATATTACAATTTATTACCCTATGGATAGATTTTATCCACATTATTCTATTATGTTTCATCATAGGTATGTTTTGTCCATATAAGCAACAACATCATTGTTTTGTCCTTATATTCTTTAACGTTTTTCACTTTGTAATGAATATTGTAAATTACACCCTCGTTTAGAAACTATTATACCCATCCTTAAATAATTAATTGGGAATTTTTTTTACTAATAAAACCGTTCCATCTTTTTCTTTCTCTTTCTTCTCCTTCCCCTCCTCTTCCCCCTCCTTTTCTCTAAAAAATAAAATAAAATAAAACAAAAGGAATGTTGATTTAAGGATGTATACATTTATATATATTATTTTCCTGGTATAATGTTTGTAATATCATTTCAGTTTAAGCTACATTGTACCCATTATGCTTATCTATATTTTAATAATTTCAGAATTTCTATACCATTATTTCTTTAGTCCTAGAACTTTAATTCTGTTCCAGCTCTCCATTGGTTCTGGAACACCTTTAACTATTTTTAAGCATTTAATATTAATGTCATCTTGTTAAAAACTGTTGCTTTCTTACATAAATTTGGCAGCATATGAAATTTCTGAGCCACAAACTATTCTCTTAGAACTATAGATGTTGTTCCACAATGTTTTGAAATATTTGTTTTTACAAAGAAATCTAAAGTCACTGTGCATATTATAAATACATAATTTTGTGCTACCTAAAACCTGGGGGCCTTTTTCTTTAACCTTTGTAGTTGCAGGGACTGGCATGCAATAGGAATAATATAAGTGTTAGTTGGGAGAATGAATGAAAGTGCTTTGGCAAGATGTGATGGTGAAGGTGGGAGGTAGGGTCTCATTCTAATTACTATGCTTGAAAATGGTGAGCCCTGGAAATTTGCTCACATAAGACTCCTCCCTGCTCTTTTATTAAGCTCAGGAAGTGTTTCTTCTATTGTAGGTTTGATTCTGCTTCTCTTCCATTTATTCCTGTTTCTCTTCCAGGAACACTCGTTGCTATCTTCCATTCGTATTTCGTTGTTTTCATTTCCTTATCCTTTCCTTTGACATTCTGGAAATGTGTCTCAAATTTGTCTTTCCAGGAATGGACTGGATTTTATGCATCATGAATTGCGCGTGTTTTGGTCGTTATTGCCTCAAGTATTGCTCCCTGATCATTCTTGTTCTTTCTTACCATCCTATTCCTTTACCCTCCCTGCCTTTTGGCTTATGACACTGTTCCTATTTATGTCTTCCTACAACTTTGCATGACAGTAAAACATTTCCTTGAAATATATTTTTCTAGTCACTGAGGTATTAATATATGTGTGTGTGTGTGTGTATATATATATATATATATATATATATATATTTTTTTTTTTTTTCCAGAGATATCCTTTTCTTTTAAGCTTTCCAGATGTTGTTCCTTTTTCTTGGTGTAACGTGTACTTCTACAGGTCCAAATTATTTATGGCTTCTCTATTTTTCTCAAAAATAGTATCCAGATTTCTTTTCAGATTTGACAATTAGAAACAGATATGTGAATAAAGTACTCTTGTCCCTGCTTTCTGTTCATTCATACAGTGAACAAATAAGACTTTTTCCTGACATGCATCTGGAGGCAGGTCAAAGCTCCAGGCCAACTCCAAAGTTCTTTTGGGGTCTCTAGCCAACAGAAGGTTTCTTCTTCAATTGCCTGACTCTTCAGGACTCTTAAATACTGCAGTTAAGTACATGTACACTCACTCCACATCCCACATCACACACACCAAACCCCATACATCACACATAACTCAACATGGTGCTGTTATCAGAGGACTTCTCCCAACTCACATATTAAGGGCTTTATTTGGGGAACTACACATTGCATCATATATTGTATCTGCCCCTACATCCTGCCCATATTTCCTCCTGGGACTTTTTTCCCTTCCAGAAAGTCGAGACTGGTATAGAGTCCACATTCTGCTTGCCTCACAGTCTGGTAGCATCTACAGCTTAGCACCCCCTACTCTGGTGGGCCAGATCCCAGCACACAGGGCTCCATGCTTCTGCCTTGCCTTTGTCTGGCTCCTTTTTTTTTTTTTTTTTCTTTTTCTTTTCTTCTTCTTTTTTTTTTTTTTTTTAATGAATTCTTGTTCTGTTGCCCAGGCTGGAGTGCAGTTGTGCAATCTCGCTTCCCTGCAACCTCCACCTCCTGGGTTTAAGCAATTCTCCTCCCTCAGCCTCTTGAGTAGCTGGGATTACAGGCACACACCACCACACCTGGCTAATCGTTGTATTTTTAGTAGAGACAGGGCTTCACCAGTTGGTCAGGCTGGTCTCGGTCTCTTGACCTCATGGTCTACCCGCCTCGGCCTCCCAAAGTGCTGGGATTACAGGTGTGTGCCACCACGCCTGGCCTTGGCTCCTTTTTTTTTTTTTTTTTGTGAAACTAGTCTAAGTGTGACATGGGTATGGAGGGCTCCTTGGCTTGGTGTTTCCTAATGCAACTCCATCTGCCTTACAATTAGTGTCGGTTCCTCTCTGATTCTGACATTAGACTGTCACTGGTGGTTTTCCATAGTAATGAGTTTTCATTTTTTCCCATCTTTTAGAAGTGAGAAAATGGGACAGGTTGCACTGAGGGCTGTTAGCCAGACACAGTCTCGAACTGGAAGTCCATCTAGATGTTTTGCATAAGAGAATGGAAACAATCTGTCTGTGATTTAGGGACATACTCTGGCAGCAATATGGGAATACATTTTGAATCCTCATTAACAAAACAGGTATGAAATATGTATTTAGTAAGGTACCAGCTATATGAAAAATCCATTTCTTATTTCCCATAATGTTTCTGAAACGTCTTAGCAGTGCATAGAGACAGCATGTCATCATTATCTAGGGACATTGTGTTATTGCATTTTTCCTAGGGAAGATCTTTTCTAGGTCACCTGCTGCTTCACTAAAGCTCTGACCAATCTAGCTTGCTAACCTGTGACTCCATTTTCCTAAGTCCTGAGAGAGAAAAATGCTTTGCAGCAAATTATGCCAGGCGTCCGTGTGTCTAAATGAAAAAAGGGAAAAGCCTCCCTCCTTCCCTCTGTTGAGAACTGCAGGGTCCACAGATGCATGCACAGCATATACTGTGAGGGCATTTACTGTCCCTTGGGTTGCTTTGATAACTGGCCAGGTTGCTGTTCTATTTTTCCACTTTCTATTAATCCTCCTGCAGGCAGTTATTAGGTATTGAGTGCTCACACACCCCTGGCATAGTCACCACACACCATTAGCTCCGGATAAACTTCCAGAAAAAAGTCTATCCTCCACTTCTCTCAGCTTCCTGCCAACCCTGGACACCTTCTCACCAAGCCAGCAGGACAGGGAAAAGCCTGGGCTTTAAGATCAAACAAACACTGCTTCAAATTAGGACTCTGTCACTTCCTGTCTATCGGGCACTTTGCTGAGTATGTGATTTCCCATCTGTAAAACAGAGTAAGATGATTATCTCCCAATCTTTCTATGTTATGTGTTTGAATTAAATAAGGTCCTCTCCATGAAGTGCTTGGACTTTATTTCAGTTTTACAAAGGAAGTTTCAGAAAAATGTCATGACTTTCCCTTTTGGTGCAGCTATTAGGAGACAGATCCTGCTACTTCTCAGTCCCTGCCCCTCAGCTGCTGCCCCTTTGGGTTCCAGATTCACAAACACAGAAGCTCAGCAAAGAAACCCGCAACTGCTTTATCCTTTTGCTAGTCCATAATTATTCTGCAAACACCAAGATTCCTTGATCTTTAATGTAGGCCTACCCTTAACCAGGAAGAGGATGTATTGACCTTCCTGTTGGGCCCTGGAGACTTTCCTGAGGCAATCACCTAAAACAATCCTCTAAAACAGAGGTCTTTGTCAGGGCCTCCTGTGGGGTCTGCAAAATCAAAACTATTTTTACAACAATCCTGAGCTGTCCTTTGTCTTTTTCACTCTCATTCTCTCTTGTGTGTAGAGTGGAGTTTTCCAGAGGCTGCATGGTGAGTGATTATCACAGCTGAATGGAAACAAACAACGAAGAGATTTGCAAAAATGTGAACAATGCAAGCTGCGTTTTTGTCATTTTGGAAAATGTGAGTTATTTATCATAACGTATTACATTTATGTTAACATTTTATTATTGTTATTTACAATGAATTTATAAATAATATTTTTAAAGAATTTTCCACTTTAACTTAAAATGATAAATATCTGTAGAGATCAGTTAATCCACATCCTCAAAAATTCTTTGGGGTTCTCAATATTATTTTTAACAGCATAAACTAGACAGTTAAAAACTACTGTCCTAAAATATGTCATCAGGATGAGGTACAGTTGGATTTCCCATCTATTGTGTTTATTCCTGTGCTTATACACCCAGGAGGGTGACAATGGCATTTTTACTGGTTCAGGGGATTCCAGATACTTTGAGTAAAGAGGAGGGCAGCCATTTGACTTGTCTGATGGCACTCAACATTCTCCAAGCAGGATGTGTCCTCATGAAAATGCCTTTGCTGATGGAGCTCAGGCCTGCTGAATTTGCAAACTGATTAGCTATTGTTCACTGATGAGCAGCACTCAAATGACCATTAAACACTCTGCAATCCTAGGCTTGGAAGCTGTCCTCTTCCAAGGTGAGACCCTGAAGACCCTACTGGGCTTCATGTTGAGCATAGCCAGTTGGGAGCAGGAGAAGAAGTTCTGTGCCAACTGGTAACTCCTTAGTGACTGTCTCTGGGGGTCCCAGGGTTCTCATTTGGATCATTTTCCCTCTCAATTGCTTCTCAAATGCCCAAGTCTTTCACCATCTTATATTTCCCCGTCACCCTTTAGAAAAGGAACCCGAGAAATTAATTTAAACTGAGGTATACTAACTGATAAGATTTGTTATATGGCTGGGTGCTGTGGCTCACGCCTGTAATCCCAGCACTTTGGGAGGCTGAGGCAAGCGGATCACCTGAGGTCGGGAGTTTGAGACCAGCCTGACCAACATGGAGAAATCCTGTTGCTATTAAAAATACAAAACTAGCTGGGCATGGTGGCACATGCCTGTAATCCCAGCACTTTGGGAGGCTGAGGCAGGAGAATCACTTGAACCCGAGAGGCGGAGGTTGTGGTGAGCCGAGTTCGTGCCATTGCACTCCAGCCTGGGCAACAAGAGCAAAACTCTGTCTCAAAAAACAATCAAACAAAAAAGACTCATACATCCTCTCCCTGGAAATTTTGTATTTTAGCAAATGAATGTGTCCTATCTTCTAGAATTTTAGACATTAGAAAGTGAGTAAAATGTCCTTGGCAGTGAGGACTTCCTGGTGTTTATTAAAGCATTCCAAGGCAGGGACTGCCTCACTTCTTCACCTCTAGGGGAAGCACTCATTAGCAGAGCAGTGACTGTAGGACTCCGTGTAATCTGCCCCTGACACTCTAGTCTTGGTGTAAAGCAGACAATGGCCGTGGCAAGTTGAGACTTGGGATACCCAGAGGCTGAAAAGGAATTAGGACCCTTCAACTGTGATGCTCCCATTCCAAAGTGGCAGGAATTGCACAGTAGGTGTAGAAAGGGGAGAAGTGGCCTGGGTTGGACACTTAGGTAGGAGGAGAGAAAGGATTGTGAGGGGATACCTGGCCAGAGGTTTAAACAATCCTGGTAAAATCATAATATTCAATGAATTCATCATTCATTGAGGACTCACGTATCAGACATGGTGCTAAGAACTTTCTTCATGATCCACTGTAATTTTCATACTAACCTCATGAAAAGGGAATTGCTTTTGTCTCTATTTGACAGATGAAATAATTGAAGCAGAAAGAAGTCAAGCAATTAACTTGCAAGATCTCCCAATAGAAAGCAGGAGAGCAAGGATTTGAACCAGAAAGTCTGTGTCTTGATCCTGCTCCCAATATGTACACTCTTCTGCTCTTCTTAAGTCAAAGTCGAAGTCGGAAGGCAGTGATTTCCCAATAATGCTCAAATTTTTCCCTGCCACCAAGTATAGTGTCTGGAGGGCTGTGTTATTTGCTATCATTTTATGGGCTAATAATTATATGTCTGTCCATTTCCTCTTTTGGAAGATGAATGGCAGTGCTTTTGTATAGTCATCTCGTGGTCCAAGCGGCAACACTCTCCAGCGACAGAGTTTAGAGCATGCTTTTCATCTCAGGTGTGTTTTCCAATAAGTGGGCACTGAGGCATAGATTGCCCATTTGCATACTGAGTCCTGGGCTCATCCCAAGCATAATTTATTGTACATCCTGGTGGTCTCAGCTCTGGAGGCCACCCTCTTTCCACTCTTTCCCCAAGGCTTTTATCCTTCCTTCTTTGAATATAACCAATACCATCTGCCTCATTCTGACTTTTGTCTTCCCTTGACTTTCTTCCCATGGTAGTACATCCTAGAACTCCATCTGCTAACTACTTCCAAGCTGAACATAGAGGTTCAGCTTCCCAAGTGCTATTCACCACCCAGGTGCTGCTCCTCACGGAGCAGCCATGTGGTAGCCTGAGCATCATGGTGCCCCTGTGCTAGCTACAAAGATGAACCCAGCACATCTTTGGAGTAACAAAATAGGTGAGGCTTATGATACCTGCAGTAGCACACAAGCTCCAAATGCAGCTATTTTGTATTCAGGCCTGCTTTGATCTGAGGACTCTACCATCTCAACACGTGGTCTCCATACAGCTCAAAGCAGAGAGACAACCATCTAATAGGGGCTTTTCATAGTCTCAGTCTGGGGGTGACATAGTCCCTTCAACTCACATTTCATTGGCCTGAACACATCACATGACCCCATCCATGGGATACTGTGAACATGTGACATTACTTCTGCCACAAGTTTAAGATAAGGCCAGACAGAAGGTTCTGTAGGACTGACTGACAATTCCTTGGTAGAGGTGCCAAGCATGTGAGGGTTTTCTAACTCAAATGTTTTGCCATTTGGGCTACCTTATAAACCACTTGGGCCTCATTGGCTGTCAAAAAGAGAATTTCTTTGGGAGAAAAACTTTCTGGACTCACATTCTCATCTGCTTAGTTCAAGAGCAATGCTGGCTTGGGATAGCATAGCCTTTCCATATTTGAGTTTCCTGATTTTACTAAACTAGGTCACTTTTCTTTCTCTGCCTTTCAAGCAACCCAAATTATGAGGCCATCCTATCTCTGCTATATTCCGAAGCCTCAGCCAGACAGAGCAGAACCTGCCACAGTGCAGAATTCCTGCTCTGACAGCCAGGCTCCTCTCATGCTCTTTCTCACATTAGGTGTGCTCAGTTAATCCTCCTTCAGAAAGAGGGAGCATAATGGAACTTGTCTTTTGTGTTAATTTGGGCACACATCATTACTGTGAAGTGTACTGGCCTGGAATGTGGGGTGGTGTTTCTTTCCAGAGATCACTGCTGCAGGGCTGAGATGGGAGATTTGTAATCCTGGTACAATTTCTTATAGATATGCTTGTGATCTTACATCCTTCCAAATAATAGCAAATCTTCATTCATTTGGTTCCTGGTTTCTATGGCACTTTTCAATGCACAGCTAAAGTCCAGGGCAGCCCACCTACCCACCTAGCCCTGACCCTGGCTCTGTTTCACTTCTGAGGTGGGTCAGGGGCAATTGATTGGGTCTAGGATGAGTAACCTATGGACCCCCACTAGGTACGTGAGCCCAGCTTGGAGCTCACAGCCCAGCTCTGGTAGCGGGCACTTACCTTCTCCTCAAATTCATCTTCCAGGAGATCTATCATCTTTGGAAACTGAGGGAGCCTTGTAGATGCTCTAATATGTGAAAGTCCTTCTACAGGAGAGTTTTATGGTCACTTCTGAAGTGCACCATTGGGTTGACTTATCCTTAACTTGTGTTTCTATTTAGGCTTTACAGTGGGATTTCTACAACCACAGCCAAGTACTGGCCCATTACACAGTTCCAGACATGTGGTCACTAGTCTCCAAAGATGGCCCCCAGTGAGCCATGTTTCATATTATTCACACCCTTGTGTGGTCCCCTCTCCTTGAACCCTGGCTGGAGCTGGGACTCATGCTTGACCAATGGAATGTGGCAAATGGACATTTCATAATTTCAGAACCTGGGTCATAGGAATCCTTGCAGTTTTCACCTGGTCCTCTTGGAACCTAGGTAGCACCAGCCAGGGGGTTCTGGAGAGGTTCAAGTGAGGGGGAACTGGGGAACTTGCTTGGCAATCTTTGCCAGACTTCCAGCAGACAGCTGGCACCAATGTGCCAGCAGTGCCAGTCAAGCCATTTCTGGCTGAGTCTCAGACAGCATGGAGAAAAGATGAGCTGCCTCACTGTATCCCACTTGAATTCTTGACCCTCAGAAACATGAGAGACAATAAACTGATGTTTTGAGCCACTAATATTTGGGATGGTTTGTTACATAGCAATCAACGACCGGAACAGGGACACATGTTCATGTTAATGATGTTCCCTGGATGTGTCCAGTGGACATGGTGCCTGGCACATAGTGCCCTGTGGGTTTGAGATCCTGTTTCTTGAAATTTCTAGAGGGACCCAGGACAGGCCTGGGATGGGCCTGGGTCAGATGGTTAGTTTTCCAGATTTCCCATCTCCCAGCCATGGACTGTGCAGAGCTTTGCCAGCAATAGGCTTATTTGGGAAGCCTAGTTCCATGCTTTGGAGTTGGAGCCTTGACTTCTGCACAGGAGAGTGAAAACACTGGCCTCTAAATATTGCATTTGGATCCCCACTGTGCTCTGCAGAGCTTCAACTCCCACAGCCTTCCCACTAAAGATTTGCCCTTCATTTCTGACACCTAGAAATTTCACCTTCTGCCTTTGACCTAAATCATTAATATTTAAAATATACATAATATTACTATGTATAAATAATAAATTTCTAATTTTGAGTGAGGTTACTGATGGCCTACAAAGGAGAAATTCTAGAGGCTGCTCCATCTGACATTTTAACTTGAATTCTTGATGTTTTTTCTAGAATATTTTTGGGTATTTTCCCCCTACATCATAGGACTGTGCTAGCAAAACTAAAAGAGGCAAACTCATTTAGAAAAGTGAGATTATGTCCTTGGTTTCTAAATTATTTAATTCACAGTTGTATTCTATTGTTCCTCCAGGACAGATCTGACAATTGAAATTCTGTTTGCTGTAGGAACCAGGGATGGTGGCTCCTGATCAGAACAGTACCCGTTTTGCCCAGTCTGTGTTCCTTCTCAACAACCACGGAAGGGCGGTGTCCTTAAGATTACACCTGCTTGTAATCCACCTCTAACAGACAACAGCTAATGGAGCCTGACAGCTCACATGGATCGCCTAGATAATGTAGAGGGCTTTTTTCCCCCCATTTAGATTTTAATAAAACTAGCAGAAGGAAATTCAAGCTGTACCATTCAGTGAAAGAATTAATATAATGAAATGAAGCCTTTTGACAGATACCCAAATGAGCACATGGCTACCATGGCAAGAAAATGGAGAGAAAAATAATTATGGAAGAAAGGAAACTGCAGACAGAGCTGAGATGATTATTAGAAGTCCACTGAGAAATGAATAAAGGATTTTTTCTCAGAAGTAACTAAGTATCCTTTTTTAAGTACCCAACTTTTATTTAGACTTATAAGCTTAAATACCTCTCTGTTTAGGTTCCTCTGCTCAAAGATTTCAGGATTGACCCAGTGGTCTAATTTATTCCATTCCAACTCCTGCTCCTGGGTGTTGGAAGATTCCATAGACTGGCCTCAACCTACTCCTAGACCAGTGGTTCTTAATTTTTGAATCACCAGGTACTTTATAAATTGTGGATGCCTTCAAACAACAGAAGAATAGATGGAACATTGTAACTAACTGCATGCTCATTGCACCACTGTGTCTATATTATTAGGCCAATTACTCAGTTTTCATAATTAAATTAATTTGAATTTTGAATAAAATAACTTTGGCTACAGTAAAAAGAAGGCATAAAAAAGCACAACAACAAAGAAAACATGAAAAATGGAAAAGTAGAGTGGAGAAGGCAGGAAAGTCTTATAGTTGAGTATCTGTGGTCTCTGACGATTAACTAAATTAATATTATGTAAGTATATACCATGTATTAGAGCTCTGTTGTATGCTGAGTGCAAGGGGGAAAGCGATTGTATAAAAACTAAAACAAAACAAAACAAACCCAGTCCTTGATCTGCAGTGGTTCACAGTGGGAGAGAGAACATAAACAAGCATCTTTAATACAAAGCAGATTGTGAACACTGAAATGGCAAAGAGAAATACCAATAAATAATTATGGGGAAATAGGGATCAGATCATATGAGGATATTTGTGGAATAATTAATGGGGAAAGTAAATAATGGGGATACCTGGGTCCCACCTCCAGAGATTCTAATTGGTGAGAGACAGATCTAGACATCTTCTGCAAACCTTTGCAAAGCTCCTCTGTTGATTCTAATGTGTAGCCAGTGCTGAGAAGTGCTGCTATAGTGTCTCCTTTTCCACCACTTCCAGGGGACTGTGGGGCAATGGGAGGAACACTCCCCTAGGAAGCCTGGGCCCAAGTCTCAACCACCCAAGCAATGACAGCAGAGAGCAACAGCTAACAGTTCTTGAGCAGGCTCTGGGCTAGGCATTTTATGTGTATCATCTCAGTGTTTCTCAGCACTGGCTGCAAATTACGATCACCTGGGAAGCTCTGGAAAAGTACTAATGTCTTTGTTTGGCTTCATACCAATTAAATTAGAACCTTTGGTGTGAGTGTGTAGGTGTATTTTAACAATTTTTTTTTTTTTTTTTTTTTTTTTTACAAATTGAAAGCAGTCGCTGTTTATCAACTGACAAGATAACAAAAATAGTCATGGCAGACACCTTATTTTATCCTTCTAATGAGCCCATTAATCTGGTTTTCCCTGTTGCCAACATCTCCACCTCTACAAAATGAGTGGTCTTTCTCTTCATTCCATCTCATGGAGGCGATAATTTGAAGGAGTATAGAAAGTTTTTTGCTTCTTTGAAGTGTTTTCCAGCAGTACAAATTTCATAAATCAGATCCTCTATGCAGATGAAGCCAGATCAAGCAATCAAAGTGGTGTCTATCAGGGCAGTTCGCTTCTTATTGATCTTGCCATAACAATGCTTGTAGATTAGTTCATTTAATGACTTCAGGTTTGGGTACCCTCATGCAATATATGGTTCTACGATCCTCAGCACGCTAATCGAAACCTTGTTGAGCTTAACAAAGCTTCCATTGAAGATCTGACAAAGGCGAAGAAGCTACAACACCTTTTGGACCTTTGGGCTCACACCATTGATCCTGATGACAAATGCCAGTTTGGGTTCTGCAGGTACATAGAAGTGGTCAGCTTTTTTTTTTTTTTTTGCCATTGTAGCCATTTGAATTTCAGTTCTGTCCATCTGCCTGTACTCCTTGGGATAGATAGTGTTTCGCTTTTTCATCAGTAAGCTTCCTTCTTGCTTTTGGAAGCATCTCTTGAGGCAAACTTGTTTCTCAGGTGCTTGATCTTCAGCTCTGTGAAATTCCTTTCCTTTTTCTTAAGGGTTTCTGGCACAGCAGGAAACTTATTTCTCCTCTTCAACAGAATTTTAACTATTCTTGCAGTTGATGCTTATAGGCAGAATAATTGAAAATCACTAGACTCGGATGCTATAAAGGGCTCTTGTGCTTGTATTTATGAATCTTTGTTCTCTAGCCAGGGAAGCCTGTGTCTGCCATTTTCTGAAAACACCGCATACTTCTAGGCATCCTGTTTTCTAGGTTAGAATGGCTTCCCCACCTATCTCTTTGGGAAACCTACCCATCATTTAAGATTCATCTATTCTGGAAAGGCCTTTCTAAATTCTCTTCTTAGAATACAATCTAAGTTCTTTGAAACTCTTTTAGCTCTTGCTACAACAGGAATACAGGAAGTGCAAATGGCAGTTTAGTCACTAATAGTAGAATTTAGAAACAGGTAATTCACAGAAAATAATTCCTCTGCTCCTTTCCTCTGCTTTCTTCCCTAAAGGGAGGCCACTGTAGCTTTGGTCTTAGGAGATTTGAGTGAGGATCAAAAGAATTGGGAATAATCCAATAACTCTTCCACTACAAACCTACCCAACTTGTCAGATTTGGTCAGAAGGTGGCCTTTCTAAGATATTGCAAGCAGGAAGGGTTTGGATACAGCAATTTGAGACTGAAGAGGGATCAGGGAGTGAAAATCATGGAAGCTATGGCTTGAGTTTCTAAGGGCAACAAGTACCTGGATGGCTAGAGAGCTACTACAGGTGCTTGCAGCACCAAAACCGGTGTTTTCCAGGAGCTTGCCCAGGAGTCTGAAAGCTTTCAGAATTTTTGGAAGCAGCAGGAAATCAGCTTATTTCCAGGAACTAGCCCAGAAGGTGCTGATAATCTCATGTTTGCCATCTGCTCATGTTCTGTTAGCCCTGCTACAGGAGAATGATGGTTTCTCCTTCTCATCTATCTTCTAAATATCATGTGTGTACCCATCACTGGCAGACTCCAACTGGGCCTGTAGAAGACCTACAGACTGGCTTTCTAGACCTGCTGGGCTGGGCTGGGGACAAACTATGTAGAGACCTACAGTGTGGCTTTCCCACGGGGAGGCTTTGCCATGGCTTAGTTCTTGGGCCAGCACAACAGGTGTAGAAACTAGTTTCCAATTAGGCCTTCCTATCTACCCCCATTTCCCAAAACCCACAGTTTCCTGATAACAGTGTGTTTGAGAGACTGCAGTCATCATTGGAAGATTGCTTCATGATTATAGAATCAGAGCAAGAAGATGTGACTGGTCTTGGAGACCCCTTGCACCCTCTTTGACCAGTGTGGGTTTAATCTCTGTCGTACCCAATAGACTCAGGCTCCATAGGGCAGGATAACTTTTGTTTCTGCTCACCAGTGGATCTCTGGCACTTAGCACAAGCCTGATGCATAGAAGATGCTCGGAGTTTTGGTTGTTGAATGAATGAATATATGATCATGGTGAGGCCAGATGACGTATAATTGGCTCACAGGACAGAATATCACATTAGTGACCTGATTAAGTGCCTCTCTATTGGCCAGTAGTAGTTACCTAATTTCATAACATTTTTCTTTTTATAAAAAACTTCAGAGTGTTAATACCTTTGAATTTTATATATCTATATCTCTATATGTGCATAAATATATAGGTATCTGTATAAAATATGTATATATTATAAAATATATATACTATATATCTATTATGTTATACATACAGATGAGATACAGATAAACACACATATATCATTATATAACATTATATTTTCACATATTATATATCATAGAATATGTATAGTACATTTAATATATCCTATATTCCATATTTAGAAGATTTAACTTCCTATCTGCTTCATTCTTTTCATTTTTCTGGGAAGGATTCATGGTGTTTCATAAAGTCTTCCTGAACCACTCCGTTCTCCTATGCTGTCTTTTACTGAAATCTGCTTTGTACATTCTATATATACTTTAATCCTAATTATATGTCAATATACTGTTCCCGAATTCCTTTAACTGTGTATGTGATAAAAAAAATTCTTGGTGTAAAGGAATATGTCACCTTTTTTTTTTTTTTTTTTTTTTTTTTGGTGGATATTCTCTCATACTACTTCATAGAGTGTTAGGATGTATAAATATTTTATATTCATCTTTCATTCATTAATTTGGTTCATTCATTGCTTCAGCAGATATTAATTGAATAACTACTGTTTAAGTTCTTACAGAACAAAACACAGATCCCTGTCTTATATTATAGGGAGGCTAGGCAAACAATCAATGGTAAATTCAATGAATAAGTAAGTTATAGTAGAATAGAATGTGACAATTGCTGTGAAACAGGGAAAAGTGAAGCAGAGTAAAGGAAGTCAGGAACGCTGTGGTCTGGGGCTGGTGGGCTGTATTCATCAGGTTGGTCACAGGAAGCCCCATAAGAAAGTGACATTTGAAGAAAGATTTGAAGGACATGAAGGAGTTAGCCATACAGCTTATCTGGAGAAAGAGCTCTCCAGGCAGAAGGAACAGCACATGCAAAGGCCCTGAGTAGAAATGTGCTTGGCATTGTGGGAAGAACAGTGAGGAATCCATTGGACGGGAGCAGAATGCATGACGGGGAGAGTAGCAGAAGAGGCAAAAGCAAAGCCAGATCATGTAGCCTTGAAGGCCTTGGCAAGCCTTTGGATTTTACTCTAATTAGAATGAAGAGTCATAGGAGGAATGTGGGCAGAGACATGACCTGATCTGATTTTCACTTTGAAAGGACCTATCAAGTTGCTGAGTTGAGAATCGTCCATAGGTCAGCAATCTTTCCTTTTGCCTTGCCTTGCCTTGCCTTGCCTTGCCTTGCCTTGCCTTGCCTTGCCCTGCCCTGCCTTGCCCTGCCCTGCCCTGCCCTGCCCTGCCCTGCCTTGCCTTGCCTTGCCTTTCCTGATGGAGTCTTACGCTGTAGCCCAGACTGGAGTGCAGTGGTGCAATCGTGGCTCACTGCAATCTCAGCCTCCCCGGTTCAAGCCTCAGCCTCTTGAGTAGCTGGGACTACAGGTGCCTGTCACCACCCCTGGCTAACTTTTTTATATTTTTAGAGATGGGATTTCACCATGTTGGCCTGGCTGGTCTTGAGCTACTGACCTCAAGTGATCCACCCTCTTCAGCCTCCCACAGTGCTAGGATTACAGGCGCGAGTTACCACACCCTGCCAGCAAACTTTTTCTTTAAAGGGTCAGACAGTAAATATTCTAGGGCTTGCAGGCCATAAAATCTATGCCACATAAATTCAATTCTGCCATGTTAGCATGAAAGCAGCTATATACAATACATAAACAAATGAGCCTGCTATTCCAATAAAACTTTATTTGCAAAAACAGGCAGCTGACCAGATTTGGCTTGTGAGTCATAGTTTGCTACTCTTGCTTAGACTATAAGGAGACAAATATAGCAGGAGAAAGACCTGTTAGGAGGATATCTAAGTCATCCAAGCAAGAGAGGATGATCACTTAGACCAGAGTAGAAACAATAGAGATGGCAAGGAGTCTCTGGGTTTCAGAGGAATTTCTTAAGGTCAGTTGATTCCTTGACGAATTGGATGTGTGGTGTGAGAGAAAGTGAGGGATCTGGGATGACTTTATGTTTGTCCTAAGCAACCACAAAGATGTGATGTGTTGGCATCAACTGAGATGGAAGAAGCAAGTGCATGAGAAGGGGAATTTTTGACATGTTGGGTAAGCAGTTGGGTATATGAGTTTGGAGTATCATGAATTAGCTCTGCAACAAAAGTATGTTACAAGAACACATTTTAACACAAATGTTGATTCCTCAAATTTTGAAACAATGACTAAATTGTACAAAAAACTTTGGGAATTAAGGAGGATGCAGTGAGATTATTGTGGAGGAAGCAGTTTATCATAGACTATGTCTAGCTTCTGTCTGTGTAACAGTGACCATACTGTTATTGTCCAAGAACAGCAAGCCAAAGAAACCTGAATTAAGAGTCACTGGAAGTTGTAAACCTCTTAATTATTAAAATTGGAAACAGGTAATAATTATTAATGTTAAGAGTTTTTGGCAGAGTTCAGTCAGAATGGAGTCAGTCATTGCTGAGCAAGGGCACATTTGCACAGGACCACATTGTGGTAGCTGTATTTTGTCACTCTATTCCTGGGGATCCTAAAAGTGTAACCTCCCCCAGGGACTCCTGAGAAGGTAATAAGGCTATCAAATTCTCAAAAGTGTTTTGAACAGATACTTGGTTATTCTCTAGCCTCTTGAGGGGAAAAATGACCCTGCAACTCCTTATTCCTTCTTCCCTCACAGGCAGGATGGTGGAATTCAAAAGGCAGATCAAACTGGTTACAATTCAGCTAGAAGACCTTGGGGAGGTCACTTACCCTCTCTGAGCCTCATTATCCTCTTTTAGAAAATGGGAATATTTACCCCAAAAGGCTGGTGCAAGGGTGAAAGCGATGACGCCTTTAAAGGTCCTGAAGGTTAGTGCTCACCACTCACCTTTCTATGTGAATATCAGGGAGGGAAACACCATTGCAATTTATTTGACCTGTGTACCTTCCCCTGAGTTGAATGGGATAGGCTAAATGTATAACTTCACAAATACTACTTTTCTCAGGCAGTGTTAAAATGTTTTCAATAGTCAAAGATATTCAAAAAGTTTCCAACTCTCAGGAAGAGGCATCTTCTGACCTACTTTGGAATCTAGGCGCTGACTGCCAGGTGCCCCAATCCCAAAGCCCTGAGAAAAATCTTATTTTTCCTTCCTCTAACTACAAGCTCCAGTATGTTCGGGACTCTATCATTTTCCCTCACAGCATTTGCATTGCATGTTGGGATTACCTCCGCAACATCTATTTCTCCTGCTTTTGTTAAGCACCCTGGCTTTCAGTTGAAGTGTCCGTCTTATCTGCTTAGCCCATGTGTTTTGGGGAAGTCTGAATTTTCAGGAGTGAGACATTTGACTTTCGCCTAAGCGCATCAGTGTAATTGCATGTCTTGTTCCATGGATTAGTTCAAATATGATCATATAACTTAGTTATGTCAGTGAGGCACATGCACAGGCTTGTCAAGCCCTGCTGGGAAGGGTTCCTTCCTATACTTCTAATAAAACTTGTAGAAGTCACATTCTATCTCTTTGCATGTGGATGAGAGTTCCCATGAGTTACTAGCAGGCATTTGTTATGGGCGGAATTGCATCTCCCCTAAATTCATATGTTAAAGTCCTAACCTCCAGTCCTTCAGAATGTGACATACTTAGAGATAGAGACTTTAAAGAGATAATGAAGAAAAAAAGATGAGGTAATTCTGGGTGGGCCCTAATCCAGTATAACTGGTGGTATCCTCATAAGAAGAGAAGATTAGGACACAGACACGGACAGAGAAAAAGCCATGTGAAAAAAAAATGGACAAGACAGCCATCTACAATCCAATGGGAAAGGCCTCAAAATAAAAATAACCAACACCTTGATAGAGGACTTCTAGCCTCTAGAACTGTGAGAAAGTAAATTTCTGTTGTTTAAGCGGCCCAGTCTTTGGTATTTGTTACGGCAGTCCTAGCAAACTAATACAGCATCCTATAACCAGCCTTGGGAGTAAGGCTTAGGATGAGACTTCTCTGCCCTCTACCACTGCTGTATTGCGAGGCAAATCAAGTCTAAGGCTTACTCTATCACTGAGCTTTTAATGATGAAAGCAAAATTATCCTTTTTATTGCTTTATTATTTTAGCTGTAATTTGTAATCAAGTACACTGTGGGTCCTTAGCACCTGGAACCATGCCTCATCATAGTAAGTGGTTAATACTGTTTGTTGAATTACGAAAGCAAAGAAGGCGTAAATAATCACAGTATGGAATTGTCCTAAGTTGACTCTGGAAACTGAGAGAGGTAGGGGAGCAACAGGAGAATGGGAGTCAGCTTGTTACTACGGTCTATTGTCTACATTCCTTCTGCATGGGCCAGAAGCCAGATATTTCTATTATTAAGTGACAAGCTGATTCATAAAGGTGACTGACACTCACCACAGCAAAAGTTGTTTAATTAGTAGGCTTCTGAAGATGTAAGAATTCCCCTCAACTTTTGCAGTTGGAAATTTCTAATTAGAATCAAAGGACCATTAGAACCAGATCGATTCCGGCTTCCTAAAGATCATGGAGATAACCCTTATCGTTTTAGAAATGAGAAAACGAAGGTTTAACAAGGGTAAATGCCTTTCCCAGGTCACATGTTGTGCTCTGAAGCAAAGGCATCGAATATAAAGAAATCCAATTTTTCTAAGAAAGAACAAGCTTTACTGGGAGAAAAGTTATTCTTTTTAGTTGAATTATTCACATAGTGATAGGACAATGCCATTTTTCTCCTGATTGAGAGAAACTGATTTTCTCTATGAACAGGACCCAGCTCTTCCTGGAGAAGGAAACAATGATGGCATTGTGCAACTAGTGTAGGAATAATCCAAATAAAAGATATGTGCATTTATTCAGATGTTAGCCAATTAAAAACTTTCGGTAGATGAGTGAAACATATGAGAGAGAGAGAGAGATTTCCTAGCACTGAGTTAAAAAAGAGCACGAAAATATCAGAAAAAGAGTATACATTCAAAAAAACTTCAGCTCAAGAAACACTGAAATTTTAGACAGTGCATATTTTGCATTATTTTTGCATTTTGGGGACACTTTAACGGTATGGAATAAAAGGTGAAAGATGAGATAATAAGACATTAGATAGGTTGTGAGAGGGAAAACACCGAGAAGCTGACAGAAATAAAAAGGCACCAGATAATATAAAGAAAGAATGTTTTAAAACTTTTCATAGACAAAGCAACCTTTAAGGTACTTTAGAAACAATAAAAAGTAGAATTAACACTGCTAATCATTGAATCAAAATCAAATTATTGATTAATAAAGTATAAATTATTCTTCCCATGTAGAAGAATAGGACCAAGATATTTAAATGATGACAGAAAGGCCAAAATTACTAACATTGAACAGTTAGAGTTCCTGAAGATAAGATTAGAATAAATGGAAGGCAATTTATATTCAAAGACATAAAGAAAATAATCTATGAATTCACATTAATCGGCAAATCAAAAGAGCATATGACAGCTCAGAGAACTCATATAACAGATGACCAATAAATAGACATAACTTGGTGAAAGCATGAAATCTAAAAAAAAAAAAGTCAGAAACAAAAGACAAAATTGGATAACCTATCAAGAAAGAAATCTCGGACTGACTTTAGATTTTTTTTTTTGGTAACATAAAATACCAGAATTAAATGGAGCAACATCTATGGAGATTTGAGTTATGAATTCAAGATTTCTATACCCATCTATATCATTATGGTTGTGGAATGAAGAAAAAGGCTCTTACAGAAATGCCAGTTGTTCAGAATCTTATCCAGGTGACTTCTTGGGAAAAAAAAAATACTACCCGAAGTACCACAGAAAATTGAGAGCTGTGTCAAAACACAGGAACCGGCCAGGCGCGGTGGCTCACGCCTGTAGTCCCAGCACTTTGGGAGGCCGAGGCGGGCGAATCACAGGGTCAGGAGATCGAGACCACGGTGAAACCCCGTCTCTATTAAAAGTGCAGGAGATTGGCCGGGCATGGTGGCGGGCGCCTGTGGTCCCAGCTACTCGGGAGGCTGAGGCGGGAGAATAGCGTGAACCCGGGAGGCGGAGCTTGCAGAGCCGAGATTGCGTCACTGCACTCCAGCCTGGGCGACTGGGCGAGACTCTGCCTCAAAAAAAAAAAAAAAAAAAACACACACAGGAACCAAGAATGGGGAAGCAAACTCTTGATAAGTATTGAAACACTCGAATATAGAAATACACATTGAAAGTCACAATGAAGAAGATAAATGCCAAAACAGTTACAAAAATGAGATATTATTTAAAATGCTTAGTTTGGTGCTTGGTAAAGAACTGCAATAAAAAGAAGATAGACAAACATAATATTAATATCACATTAGCAAAATTTAAAGCAAAGCTAATAAATGAAAAGACTTATGTGTGCATATGAGCGAGAGATCAACATACATACACAAACATACATTAAAGATATGCTAATCAGGAGCCTTTAGGAACCAAATAATAAACCATTGAAATGTATAAGACAAATATTGATTAAAAATACTAAAAGATGAGAGAAAGTATGAAAGGTTTTTTTCTTTTTTTTCTTTCTCTATTTTTTTTTTTTTTTTTTTGATATGGAGTCTCGTTCTGCTGCCTAGGCTGGAGTGCAGGAGTGCAGTGGCATGATCCCTGCTCACTGCAACCTCCACTGCTTGGGTTCAAGTGATCCTCCCACCTCAGCCTCCCGAGTAGCTGCTATTACAGGTGTGCACCATCATGCCCAGCTGATTTTTATGTTTTTAACAGAGATGGGGTTTCACCACATTGGCCAGGCTGGTTTTGAACTCCTGACCTCCAGTGATCTGCCCACCTCAGCCTCCCAAAGTGCTGGGATTACAAGCATGAGCCACCACGTCCAACCAAAACTGTGAAAGTTTTTAATAGCACTTTCAGTTAAACAGGCAAAAAATGTATTAAAAAAAGACAATATAGAGACCATAATTAGTAAAGGCAAATTCAAAAGAATAAGTACAAATAATGCATTGAGAGACTGAACATATAGACAATGGCCAGACCATATACATAAAATAGAACTCTTATCCACAACCTGCAGCAACCAGCTCAGGAAGCCAAACAATACCACCATAGCAATTAGCCCAACAAACCCAGAACTTGATTCATAACTGATAGCTCCTTTAATTGTTTCCCTTGCTTGTAATTTAGGACCAATAGGAGAAAGGTAAATATGCACCCTTAAACAATCAGATAAGATGCTGTGCTTCAGGTCAACTTCCCAGGCCAGCAGTCTCCAATCAGGGCACAGCTGAGGCCCCACCTTTTCCCCTCCTTGTGAAGTTTTCCCACTCAGCCTGCCTTTTGAGTCTCTGTCAACACAAGAAACTATGGACTGACTCCCAAACTGAGTAAATAGCCATAGCTTCTTCTCATTTGGATGGTCTTTGCTTAATTCCACAGCATAAATTATGTCTTACATTTTAGTATACATTAAATATTTTTAAGATAATAATTACATATTAAACCTCAAAGACACTCTTAATAAGTTCCAAAGAGGAGAAGTCCTTTCAGAAATATTCCTTGACTACAAGGCAATAAAATTAAATGTGAATTACAAAATATTAAAGAAAAGGTCATCTAGAAATTAAACAAAGACAGCCAAAACTATTAGTTTTTTGTGTGAAAGAGGAACTACTTCAACAGTAAAATATTTAGAAAATAAAAAATAACATGTCATATAAAATGTATGAATTCAGAAAAAAATTCAGTCTTCAATATTTTCACTATGAATAAAAATAAAAATAATATATTGAGAATGCAACTTAAAATCCAGGAAAATAAGGACTGAAATCCACACAGGAGAGTGACAGTGAACTCCACAGATGGACCTGGACCCCTCAACACTCCTGGCCTCACCTCCCTTGCTGAACGTCTCAAGTTTCTCTGCATTCAGGTAATGTATAGGAGGATTTTGAGGGCAGAGTATTCCTAAGTTCATTAGTAAATTGCTCTTCAGAACGTGCTTTGAAGCAAAGCTAATTTCCTTTCCCAAAATGAGAAGATTTGGCCCTACCAGAAAAAGGAAATGATGTGAATGTGTGCCAAAAAATACGTTTTCTCTCTTCTTTATTGAACTCTCAACGGGAGTTACTCTCATTAGTCCCCCTTTTTTATTGCATTTGAATAAAACAGACAAGTAGGTCTTAAAGATGATAAATGAATAATATCATTTTAATTGGCACTTTAGCTCGTAAAATATAAACAGTCATTAAATTCATCCAGAAAATTGTTAGAATGGAAATTCTAAGAATTACAGAATATGTCAAAATAGTGGCTTCAAGATTTATTTTCTTGCTAACCTCAAGATTAAGTCTACAGCCAAGATTCCTAATATAGTATATAGAGAACAATTAGTTAAGATTTATTTTGAAGGGGTCAAAATTGTGGAGAAGTGGAGGTAAAACACAGAAGAGCAAAATAAAAACACGTCCTCCATTCAAATGTTCTAAGTGATGTGTTTTCTTTTCATGAATGTTTGAATACTGCTCTGGGCATGGGGGGCGCGGAGGAGGGGGGAAATAAGACAATCAGGTGTGGATTCTTCTCTGATGCGCTGGCTAAAGTGAAAAAAAAAAGTTCCTTTTTTTTTTTTTTTTTTTTTTTAAGCTAGTCTCGCTCTGTCGCCCAGGCTGGAGTGCAGTGGCACCATCTCGGCTCACTGCAAGCTCCGCCTCCCGGGTTCACGCCATTCTCCTGCCTGAGCCTCTGGAGTAGCTGGGACTACAGGCGCCCGCCACCATGCCTGGCTAATTTTTTTTTTTGTATTTTTAGTAGAGACAGGGTTTCACTGTGTTAGCCAGGATGGTCTTGATCTCCTGACCTCGTGATCTGCCCTCCTCAGCTTCCCAAAGTGCTGGGATCACAGGCGTGAGCCACCTTGCCCGGCCACTCCTTTGATAATAAGCAAATTACCAGTAGGTGGCTAAGGATCACTAAGGGAGGAACAGAGATAATCTCTGCTCTCAAAAAAACAGTTATGATTCTGTAGCTATTTCAAGTCAACTAGGGTTTTGTTTACGGGGACCTTTTTAAACAAGACTTAGTATAGGTCTATGCTGGCAGCTTCTAGAGCATTTGTTCCCCGACATTTTCCATCATCTTTTAACTTGGGTAACCAAAAAAGATATTGGACAATTCAAAAGCCACAAAAGTGCCTTTCTTTGATGCAGTAAGTACACCTCTATAAACTTTTTCTAAATAAATAATATAGAATTCTCATACAAATTTAATTATGAGAATGTTTATTGCAGGATTGCTAATAGCCTAAAAATGGGAGAAAAGCATAAACAGCCAGCAATAGGAACTTATCTACATAATGGGACAATCATCCAATAGATCACTGCAGCCTATGGAGGGTGTGAAAAGTGCAGCCTGCCAAGATAATAGGTCATTAGAAGAGAGTTAACACTCTGGAAGAAGCATTCTCAAAGCAGGGGATGGGGAGACAAAAAGAGATTTGTTTTCTAAACCTCTCAGTTCTGAATGGAAGTAAAAGTATGGAGTACAAGCTATGCCAGAGACTGCTCCTTAATTCTATTTTCTCCTTCTTCCTTAGGAAAAGGAAGCTGGTTTTATTCTGGCCAATGGACCTGGGTTAAAAAAATAATAATAAGTGAAAATATTTCCCAGGCTTTTTTTCTCTTAGACATTACCATTGAGATGCAAGGAAAAACTAATGGGTGGGAATTCTAGCAATGCCAATTAAGAGGAGGACGAAGAGCTGATACAGGCCCCTCTGTCCTTCCTCCCTTCTTCCTTCCTGCTGGCTAGAATTTGGGCATAATGACAGACGTTCTAGCAGTCATCTTGAACCAACAGCCATCTGTACCATAAGCTGAACTGGGAGGGTGACAGCCCTTTAATACAGTAGAAATACAGAGAAGCCTGGGTTCCCAATGATAAGAAAATGCAGCATGAGCCCTGGATTACTTACCTCTGGACTTCATTACATAAGATAAAAATAAATCCTTGTAAACTTAAGCCAGCATTATTTGAATTTATGTTATGTGCGCTGAATCTAATTCCAGCAGATTCATCAACTCAATAAGGAAAAGACCAAACGGAAGTAAAAACGTTCTTCAAATAATCACTCAAGACTACTGGTCTTTGATTAGGAAGGGGTTTTCAAGATATGGGTCATAGGGAAAAACATCATTTAATGAAAAACATCTGTATTGCCTTACCCAAAAATGCCTATTAGTTCTTATTTTTCTCCCTCAGAAAAGCCATCTATAATGTCTCTGAATTTAGTTTTCCGAATGTTTGTTTCATTGATGATGCCAGTTGAATCTTATGATTTAAGGATATAGGGAAAGAATTTCCCTGTACTCTCCTAGGTTGGATAGCTGTGTCTATGAAATAAACTGACAACAGGCAGATTAATAAGAGAGAAGGCATATTCATTTTCATATTATGTTCATGGGGTGCCACAGGAAAAAAATGAATACTCCTAAAAGAGATGAGATTTGAGAGCTTACATACTGTGTTAACAGGGGATGGGGAGGAGTGATGTAAGCCACTTAGGATGGAGTAAATGATTATGGGGAAAGATGAATGGGTTTTTAGAAGAATCAATGGGACATATAACAGTTCATGAAAAAGTTTTTCTGTAGGTGGTGTTGACTTCCAGTTTCCTCTTTTGTGATAAAAGTCTATCTTTCCTGATTAATAAAACTCCCAGGGAGAGGATATATGGCAATTGAATTTCTTTTGGAGGGTCTGTTTTTAGGCAGGTGAGTTCAGAGAAAGCCTCTTTCGCTTTTGCTGTTGAAGTGGCATCAGCTCAAAATAATCAATATATGAAAGCAGCATATTTTGGGGTGTCATGTCCTGAACTCCTTTAAGAATGTTTTATGACAAAGTTTGGTCATTCTTTAAAGCAATACTTGAGAGCCAAAGACACACCTGAGCAAAGTTTATTGTCCTGACTAAAAGAGCAAAACAAGGAAAGAGGTTTGCAATGAAATTCAGGCCTTTTGGAGAACTTTCACTCTTTAGTAAGTTACTTGAAGGAGTTTAAATTAATCATTTCTACAGTAAATGAAATAACTATAGCAGTAGCATTCACAGCTAGCATTTATTGAACAATAATATGCCTCTTACTGCACTAGGCACTTTATATTCATTATCTTATTCAATCCTCACCACAACTCCAAGAGGTATTCCCATTTTTTGGATTGGGAAATTGATATTCAGAGAAATTGTCACTTTTCCTAGGTCATAGGGCTCGGAAGTAGAATTGCCGAGATTCAAACTCATGTCTGAATAACATAAAACACTGGCAAAGCAAAATGGATTCAGAGAGGTGAGTTTGTGGAAAATGTTATGTTTTAAAGAGTGATTTAGTATATTGTTTTCTAGGGGAATAGCCATTCTGGTGGGTGTGAAGTGGTATCTCCCTGATCTTCGGATTTGCATTTCCTCTAATGACTAATGCTAATGAACATCTTTTCATGCTCTTACTGGTGGTAATTTTTATGTCTACTCTGAAAAAAATTTGAGGCTTGAATCCCTGTGTAAGGATTAAATGAGATAATCTGCAGAAAGCATGTAGCACAGAGCCTGGTGCATGGTAAACACTTACAAAGTTTAGTTTCCATTATTGTGGCCATGTTTGCTAGTGACTCTCCCTGCCACCCTACCTTGGCTACCCATACAATCGTTGCGCTGAGTTATACCACCTCTGCAATATTCATCTGGGAATATCTTGCTTCCTAAACAGGTCCTTCCTTCCTTCCTTCCCGCTCTGTTGTTAGGTGCTCTCGTTACATCCACCTTATGACTTTGGGATGACCTCCGGTTCCTTGAACTTCCACTGTCTCTATGTCTTTCTGACCTTCCTTGGTTTGCCCTCTTCACAACAAGGTTGTTTTCTTTTCCTTCCCTTACTGTGTTCCCAAGTTACTAGCAAAACCTGGCCATGTATTAATTTAAGTATGTGTTTTCTCACTTTATACACCTTGGGTGGCTTTTGTAGTAATCTGCATCAAAGGTGATAGTGGCTTGTACAAAGCTAGCAGAAGAGGGTCTGTACTAAAAGCAAAGCCTGAACTTCTTAGCAAGACATATGAAGCTCCTATTATCTCCCCACCCTCACCTTTTGCTACTACTACATTTCTTCTAGCACCTCTGTTCCCTCAACTGTGTTTTGCCCAACCTGTCTCTTTCCAACTGTTACAGCCAGAATGTTTGTGTTCCCCTAAAATTTATATGTTGAATCTCTAACTCCCAATGCGACTGTATTTGAACATATGACCTCTGTCAAAATAATCAGGGTTAACAAGGGTGGGGCCCTGATTCCATAGGATTAGTGAGCTTACAAGAAGAGACACCACATAACTTGCTGTTTCTTTCTCTTTGTGCAGAGGCATTGCAGAAAGGCCACTTGAGGATGCAGCAAGACGGTGACATCTGCAACCCAATAAGACAGCCCCACCTTGCTGGCATCCTAATGTTGAACTTCAAACCTACAGGGCTGTGAGGGAATACATTTCTGTTGTTTGAGCCACATAGTTCATATTATTTTGTTATGACAGTCCCTAGACTAAAACATGTCCCTTCTTGAGGCTAAGAGGAAAACACCTATAAAATCATAACTACATTTATGCAAGTATATTAGCATTGCAGAAATGCACTAATAATAACAGCACCATTTAATATTTTTTTAAACTTTTAATTAAAAAAATTTTAGTAGAGACAGAGTCTCACTATGTTGCTAAGGCTGGTCTTTAACACTTGGACACAAGGGATCTACTCACCTAGGCCTTCCGAAGTGCTGGGATTACAGGCGTGAACCACCACACCTGGCCAACAGCAGCATCTTTATGTGAGAACCACTCATCCATGCTAAGCTTAAGCCAGCAGCCTCTTTTAATATCATCCTAATACAGCCAGTATTGTGTCAGTGTTTCTTCCCCTCATATGACCAATTTATGGTCTTCTGATAGAACAATTCTAGAAATAAGCAGATATGAATATGTGCTTATCTTGACTTTTCTCCTTTATCAGATGGTCATCTGAAAATCATGAAGATTTCAGGTTATATGGGTTGGACTTCCCATCATTTGAAAATTTTCCTTTATATTTTTGTTCTCACTGTTGTGGTCTCTGAGGCATATAATAGTTCAGATTTCTTTAAAAATTATAATAATAAAAGCAATAATAAACACATTAGGAAAAGATAATCCTAATATAAGATGTTTTTTGAACAGAAGGGATTTTAAGCCTTGTCAAACATATGAATTCTCTAAACCACTGTAAATGTTAACCTCTCCAACTTCTTGGCCTCACTTCTCACAATCCACCAGTAAAGACTGATACTCTACCTCACAAATTGAAGGTGGGGTTCATACTCCAGAGGTGGGCTAGAATTTAATAGTGGCACACTTTTCAAATTCTGATGTTTAAATTTGGTATATCAGTTGCTGTAAGAAAGTCACCCTTAGGTCAAATATGGCCTGCGTGTGTGATTTGTTTGATCTGCACAGTGTTTGACAAAAATGGATTTTAATGTCTTTAGGCAGGGCATTCATTCTCTGGTTTTATCTCTGTTTTCATTTTGTCTCTTCCTCTTGGCTCTTTTACATGTTTACATTACCTGCTTGATTCCTAAAGCTATCTGAGATTGCAACCCCTGCTCTGGATTAATGTGATATATTTTGTAAATAAACTTTTTATTGAAATAAAATACATAAATAAAAGTACACAAAATCTTAAGTATATAATTGGTGAATTGTTACAAGGGGAACACACCCACGTAACTACAAGCAACATCAAGAAATAGAACATTACTGGCTTTAGAAGCCCTCCTGTCTTTGTATTCCTATCAAAGCAAATTCTAAGACACAGATAAAGCTACAAGTGATTCCAAGAATCACAGCAAATATATAAATTTTTGATACACATATGTAGCTGCACTGGCTTACATTTACTTTGTGTTTTGTTTTGTTTCATTATTTTTTTACCATTTTACTTTGCTATCCTTTTCCTTTTAATTTTAACCTGTATCATTTTATTCATGGTGTACACCTTTTATAAACACATTAAAATAGGTAATTTAAAAATCTACTCTGACAATCTTGTTATCTTAATGGGAATATTTAGTCCATTTACAATTAATGCAATTACTGATATATTTGAGGTTAAGTGTCCTGGCCTATTTGTCTTACTTGTTCTAATAATTCTAATATTTTTTCTCTCCTGTCTTAACTTTCCTTAGATTGATTATATATATTATGTATGTATTATAATTGGCCCTTTGTATCTGTGAGTTCCACATCCTTGGATTCTATCAACTGCAGATTAAAAATATTAAGAAAGTGTAAAATAACAATATAATAATAAAATGATACAAATTTTAAGAATATAGTATAATAATTTTTATATAGAATTTATATTCCATTAGAAATTATAAATAATTTAGAGATGACAAAGTATACAGGAGGATGTATGTAGGTTTTATGCAAATACTATCCATTTTATATAAGGAACTTAAGCATCCTCAAATTTTTGTATTGGCAGGGGATTCTGGAACCAATCCTCCGTGGATACTGGGGAACAACTGTATATATAAACATAAATATTTGCATATTCAAATACTGCATTTTTGCCTTCTTTAGCTTGCTAGTAATGTCAATTTTCATAATTTGGGATGATTACTTTAGAGATTTTAACACACCTCCTTGACATTAAAATCTAATAGAAATTATTACTTTTACTACATCCAGGCAATCCAAGAACTTTAATATCTTTAACTACCCAAATCTCTTTATTTTGTTTCATTGTAATCATGTATATTTTTTGTTTTGAATTTTATTATGAAAAAATCTTAAACTTATATAAAAGTAGAGAGAATAGTATAAAAAATATAAAGAATTCAATGTACTCACCACCAACCTCCAACAGTTATCAATATCAATTTTGTCACATCTATACATCTCAACTCACCCCCACCCTCAAATTATTTTGAAGTAAATCCCAGATGTGTTATCAGTTTACCTGTAAACATTTTGGTATGTATCCTTAAAAACTCCTCTTAAGCATAAAATATATCATGAGCTAACATAAATACTTTCATTTCAAATTCAAGATTATGGGGCTTTTACTTAGTCTTATCATTTAATGTGTTTTAATTCTCTTTATATTTGTTTGTTTGCTTGTTAATTCTGTTGTCCTTTATGGTGCTTTATGCATTTGTGTTTTGATGTCTTTAAAGGGTTTGGGAAAATTATTGGCCATTATATCTTTAAGTGTTGTTTCTATCCATTCTGGGCTTTATCTTTTTCTGGGAGTCCTTTTCACTACTTCCATATGCTTTTTATTTTCTTTTTGTATTTTTTATCCTTTCTTTTTTCATGCTTCAATCTAATTATTTTCTTCTGACCTATATTCCAGTTCAATGATTTCTTCTTTGGCTACATTTAATCTGCTGCTAAATTTAACTATTGTATTTTAAGCTTCAGTTGTAATTGTCTGTTCCTAAATGTTTTGTTTTATTCCTTTCTAGGACATTCAATCTTCGTTACTTTTAAATTTTAGATTCCAGGCATAGGTGTGCAGTTTTTTTACACAGGCATACTGTAATACACACGTGTATTGTAACATATTGTAACTAGTGGAGATTGTGATTCCAGTGTACCCATTACCTAAACAGTGAACACTGTAACCAATAGGTCATTTTTCAACCCTTATGCACCTCCCACCCTTCTCCCTTTTGGAGTTCCTAGTGTCTATTACTTCCATCTTTTTATCTATGTGTACACATTGTTTAGCTCACCCTTATAAAGGAGAACATATGTTATTTTATTTGTTTCTGAGTTATTTTACTTAATATAATGACTTCCAGCTTTATCTATGTTTCTGTAAACGACATGATTTCATTCTTTCTTTTAGCTGCATAGTATTCTATGGTGTATATATACCACAGTTTTTTTATCCAATCATGTATTGCTGGAGACTGAACTTGATTCTGACTTTGCTAGTGTGAATAGTCCTGCAATGAACATATGAGTGCAAATGTCTTTTTCATATAGTGATTTCATTTCCTTTGGGTAGATATTCAGTAGTGAGATTGCTTGGTGAAATGGAAGTTCTGTCTTAAGTCTTCTGAGAAATCTCTATACTGTTTTCTATAGTGGTTGAACTAATTTACATTCCCACCAAAAGTGTATAAGTCTACCCTTTTCCTCACAGCCTTGCCTGCCAGCGTATATTGTTTCTTGATTTTTTAATAATAGCCATTCTGACTGGTGTAAGATGGTATCTCACTGTGGTATTACTTTTAATTTCTCTGATAATTAGTGATATTGAGCATTTTTTTCATGTGTTTGTTGGCTGCTAGTATTTCTAATTTTGAGAAATGTCTGTTCATGTCTTCTTTTTTCTTTTTGAGACAGGGTCTCACTCTTTCACCCAGGCCAGATTTCAGTGGCGCTATCTCGGCTCACTGCAAGCTCCACCTCCTGGGTTCATGCCATTCTCCTCCCTCAGCCTCCCAAGTAGCTGGAACTACAGGCACCCACCCCCACACCCGGCTAATTTTTTTTTTCTTTTTTTTTTTTTTAGTATAGATGGGGTTTCACCGTGTTAGCCAGGATGGTCTCAATCTCCTGACCTTGTGATCTGCCCAGCTCGGCCTCCCAAAGTGCTGGGATTACAGGCATGAGCCACCACGCCTGGCCATGTTCATGTCTTTTGCCCAGTTTTTAATGGGGTTTTTTGTTCTTTCTTGTTGATTTGTCTTAGTTCCCTGTATATTTTGGATATTAGCCACTTGTTGGATATTAGTCATTAGTCATAATCTGCAAATACTTCCTCTCCAGATAGGCTATTTGTTGATGATTTCTTTTGTTTTACAGAAGCTTTTTAATTTAAATAAGTTCCACTTGCCTATTTTTGTTTCTGTTCCATTTGTTTTGGGGGTCTTTGTTATAAATTCTTTGCCTAGGCTAATGTCCAGTAGAGTTTTTCCCAGGATTTTTTTCTAAGATTTTTAGTTTCAGATCTTACATTTAAGTCTTCAATCTATCTTGAGTTAATGTTTGTATATTGTCACAGGTAGAGTTTCATTCTTCTGCATATGGCTAGCCAATTTTCCTAGCACCATTTATTGAATAAGGTGTCCTTTCCATATTGTTTATTTTTGTCAGCTTTGTTAAAGATCAGTTGGTTGCAGGTATGTGGCATTACAACTGCTTTCTCTATTCTGTTTCATTGATCTATATGTCTAATTTTGTACCAGTACCATGCTGTTTAACTACTATAGCCTTGTAGTATAAAGTCAGGCAATGTGATGCCTCTGGATTTTTTTCTTTTGCTTAGAATTTCTTTGGCTGTGCTAGGCATGGTGGCTCACACCTGTAATCCCAGCACTTTGGGATACTGAGGCTGGCAGATCACAAGGTCAAGAGATCGAGACCATCCTGGCCAACAAGATGAAACCCTTCTGTACTAAAAATACAAAAATTAGCTGGGCATAGTGATGCACACCTGTAGTCCCAGCTACTCGGGAGGCTGAAGCAGGAGAATCGCTTGAACCCAGGAGGTGTAGGTTGCAGTGAGCCAAGATCATGCCGCTGCACTCCAGCCTGGTGACAGAGCAAGATTCCATTGCAAAAAAAAAAAAAAAGAATTGCTTTGGCTATTCAGGGTCTTTTAAAATTCTACATAAACTTTAATATTGTTTTTCTAATTCTCTGAAAAATGACATTTGTAATATGATATGGATTGTGTTGAAACTGTAGATTGCTTTGGGAAGTATGGTCATTTTAATGATATTGAATTTTCCAATCCATGAGCATGGGATGTTTCCCCAGTCATGTGTGTTATCTACAATTTCTTTCATCACTTTTTGTAATTCTCCTTGTAGAGATATTTCATCTCCTTGATTTAAAGTATTCCTAGGTGTTTTTTTATTTTATTTTATTTTATTTTGGGGGGCTATTGTTAAGAAGATCAAGTTCTTGATTTGGTTCTCAGCCTGAAGACTATTGGTGTATAGACATGCTACTGATTTTTATATGTTGATTTTGTATCCTGAAAATTTACTGAAGTTGTTTGTTAAGTCTAGGAGTCTTTTGGAGTCTGTAGAGTGTTTTCTAGGTATACAATCATGTCATTCCTAAACAGAGATAATTTGGTAATTTGACTTTTTTTTTCTAGTGTGAATTTCTTTCATTTCTTTTTCTTGCCTGATTGCTCTGGCTAGGACTTCTAGTGCTATGTTGAATAGGAGTGGTGAATGTAGACATCCTTGTTGTGTTCCAGTTTTTAGGGATAATGCTTTTAATTTTTCCTCATTCAGTATAATGTTGGCTGTAGGTTTGTAATAGATGGCTCTTATTTTGAGGTATGGTCCTTAGATGCCTAATTTGTTGAGGGTTTTTATTATCAAAAGATATTGGATTTTATTGAAGCCTTATTGTATTGAGATGATCATATGGTTTTTGTTTTTAGTTCTGTTAATGTGGTGAATCATGTCTATTGATTTTATTAATTTGCGTATGTTGAGTCACCCTTGCATCCCTGGAGTAAAACTCACTTGATTGTGATGTATTATCTTTTTGATGTGCTGTTGGATTTGGTTTGCTGGTATCTTGATGAGGAATTTTGCAACTATGTCCATCAGGGTTATTGGCCCGTAGTGTTTTGTTGTTGTTGTTGTTGTTGTTGTGTCCTTGTATGATTTTGGTATCAGGGTGATACTGGTTTTAGAGAAACAGGAATTTTATAGGAATTGCTTCACATTCATGTTTGGAATAGATTCAGTAAGACTGGTGCCAGCTCTTCTTTGTACATCTGATAAAATTCAGCTGTGAATCTGTCTGGTCTTGAGATTTTTTTGTTGGAAGTTTTTTTTATTACTGATGTAATTTCATTACTTGCTATTGGTCTATTCAGAATTTCAACTTCTTCCTGGTTCAATCTTGGGGGGTTGTATGTTTCTGGGATTTATCTATTTCCTCCAGGTTTTCTAGTTTGTGTACACAGAGGTGTTCATACTAGTCTCTGATGATTTTTTTTATATCTATAGTATCAGTTGTGATTTCACTGTATTAGTCCATTCTCACAATGCTATAAAGAAATAACAGAGACTGGGTAATTTATAAAGAAAAGAGGTTTAGTTGGCTCTTGGTTCTGCAGGCTGTACAGGAAGTATGATGCTGGTATCTGCTTGGCTTCTTGGAAGGCCTCAGGAAACTTACAATCATAATGGAAGACAAAGTGAAGAGGGAGCAGGCACATCACATAGCCGGAGAAGAATCGAGAGAGAGAGCAGGGGGGTGCTACACAATTTTAAATGACCAGATCTCACAAAAACTCACTCACTCTCATGAGGGCAGTAGGTTGCCCAAGGGGGATGGTCCTAAACCATTAATGAGAAATCTGCCCCCATGATATAATCACCTTCCACTAGGCCCTACCTCAAACACTGGAAATTGTATTTCAACATGAGATTTGGTCTGGGACACACATCCAAACTATATCAATCACCTTTATCATTTCTAATGGTACTTAATTGAATCGTCTCTCCTGTTACTTGTTTCATCTAACTAGAAGGCTGCCAATTTCATTTACCTTTTCAAAGATCCAACATTTTGTTTTGTTGACTTTTGTATCTTTTTTATCTCAATCTCATGTCATTGTGCTCTGATATTTGTTATTATATTTATTTGTTTTTCTGCTAACTTTGTATTTGGCTTGTTCTTGCTTTCCTTGTTCCTTACAGGTATAATGTTAGGTTGTTAATTTGAGATCTTTCTATCTTTTAATGTAAGCATTGAATTCAATAAACTTTTCTCTTAGAACTGCTTTTACTGTATCCCAGAGGTTTTGGTATGTTGTATCTCTACTTTCATTCATTTTGAAATTTTTTTAATTTTTGCCTTAATTTTATTGTTTACCCAAAGGTCATTTAGGAGCAAATTGTTTAGTTTTCGTGTTCTTGTGTGTTTTCAAAGGTGCCTCTTAGTTTGATTTATAATTTTATTCCACAGTGGTTTAAGAAAATACTTGATATGATTTCATTTTTTAAAATTTATTGAGAATTGCTTTATGGCTAAGAATATAGTCAATTTGGGAGAATGTTCCATGCACAGATGAGAAGAATGTATATTTTGCAGTTATTAAATGAAATGTTCTGTAAATACCTATTAGGTCCATTTGGTCTATATACAGTTTAAGTCCAGAGTTTCTTTCTTTCTTTTTGTTTTGTTTCGTTTTGTCTTGTTTTTTAGGAGACAGGGTCTCACTCTTTTGCCCAGGCTGGATTGCAGTGGTGCTTACTGTAACCTCAAACTCCTATACTCACACAATCCTTCCAGCTCAGTCTCGCAAGTAGCTTAGACTACAGGCATGCACTACCATGCTTAATTTTTATTTATTCATTCATTTATTTATTTTGTGGGATTGGGTCTCAGTATATTGCCCAAGCTGGTCTTGAACTACTGGCCTCAAATAATCCTACCAACTCAGCCCCCCAAAGCACTGGGATTACAAGAGTCAGTTGCTGTACCCAGACTAAGTCGAGAGGTTTTTTGTGGATTTCCTGCCTTGATGATCTGTCTACTGATGTCAGTGGAGTATTGAAGACCACTATTTTTTTTTCTATTAATCTTTGTTCTTATGTGTAGTCGTAATTTTTATGAATCTGGGCTCTCCAGTGTTGGTCATGTATACTTCAGGATAGTTCAATCTTCTTGTTGTATTGAACTTTTTATCATTATATGATGCCCTTCTTTGTCTTGTGTTTTAATGCTGTTGGTTTGATGTCTCTTTTATCTAATATAAAAATGACTACTCCTGCTTGCTTTTTTTCCCATTTACATGATATATATTTTCCCACCCCTTTACTTTGAGTCTATAGCTGTTTTTAGTCAGTAAGTGGGTATCTTGTAGGTAGCAGATAGTTGAGTCTCTTTTTAATTCAATTTTCTACTCTATATTTTAAGTGGAATATTTAGGCCATTTACATTCAAGATTAATATTAATATGTGAGGTTGCATTCCTGTCACAGTGTTGTTACTTCTCTTGGAGTTTCAATTGTGCTGTTGGTTTACACAATCTGTGAGCTTTGTATTTATGTGTCCTTTTATGATGATGAGTGTTGTTGTTTTCTTTCCATGTTTAGAACTCCTTTGAGCATATCTTGTAAGTCTGGTCTACAGACTTGAAACAAAGTCTGTTGGTCTACAGACTATTGACAAATTCCCTTAGCATTTATTTTTCTGGTTAAGACTTATTTCTTCTTCATTTATAAAGCTTAGCATGGCAGGATATGAAAATCTTGGCTAGCAAAGATTTTCTTTAAGGAGGCTGAAAATAGGCCCCTGATCTCTTCTGGTATGTAGAGTTTCTGTTGAGAAGTCCACTGTTAGTCTTATGAAATTTCCTTTATAGGTGATTAGATACTTCTCTCTGGGCACTCTTAGGATTTTTTCCTTCATGTTGACTTTGGACAGTCTGGTGACTATATGTCTTGGTGATGTTATTCTCATGATGTGTCTTCCAGGAGTTCTTTGAGCTCCTTGTATCTGGGTTTCTAAATCTCTCCCAAGACCAAAGAAGCTTTCCTGAATTATTTCCTCAAATAGGTTTTCTATACTTTTTCTTTTTTACCCTTTGGAATACCTATAAATTGTAGGTTTGGATGCTTTACATAATCCCATATTTCTCAAAGGCACTGGTCATTTCTTAAAATTCATTTTTCTGTATTTTTTTCTTACTGGTTTAATTCAAAAGATGTCTTTTAGTTCTGAAATTCTTTCTTCCTCTTTGTCTAGCCTATTGTTGAAGCTTTCATTTTTATTTTGTTATTCCTTCAATACTTTTTACATTTCCAGTTCTCTTATTTAAGTGATAACTATCTCTTCTTGCATGTCCTGAATTGTTTTTTTCTGTTTTCTTTGTGTTGGTTTTCAATTTTCTCTTGGATCTCATTGAGCTTTTAAAAATCAATATTTCGAATTCTTTAGATATTTTCAAAGATTTCATCTTGGTTAGAATCCATTACTGGAGAGTTAGTGTGATCCTTTGGGGGTGTTGTAACACTCTATTTAATTCATACCAGAGTTATTATACCAGAGTTATTTCTCTGGTTTCTTCTCATCCAGATAAACTATCTCTCCTTTTTTTTTTTTTTAATTTGCTTTTATTTGGATGTGACTTTTTTCCTCTTCTGAGGAGATATCTTTAGTTTATGTTGTGTAAGGTCACTTGGATTTGGTTCTGGGTGCTTTCAGCGGCAACGAGTCTGTATAAGCATTTCTTGGTAATGGGTAGCCTTTGTATGGTGGCTTTCCCAAATGCTGGTTGTAGTAGCTGTGTACTGAATATGTGAGCATGCTCACTGCCTCCTATGAGGCTGGGGTGGTAGAGGTCTTAGGAGACTTATTACATTTTCCACTGCTGAGCACTTATGTTATCAGATTTCTTTTCATTTCCTTTTTTTTTTGAGACAAGGTCTAACTTTGTTACTCAGACGGGAGTGCAGTGGCATGATCTTGGCTCACTGCTGCCTTGACTTTCTGGGCACCAATAATTCTCCCACTTCAGCCTCTCTGGCAACTGGGACTACAGGTGTGCACCACCATGCCTGGCTAATTTAAAAATTTTATTGTAGATACGGGGATCTCACTACGTTGCCCAGGTTGGTTTCGAACTCCTGAGCTCAAGTGATCTGCCAATCTTAGCCTCCCAAAGTGTTGGGACTACAGGCATAAACCACCATGCCCTGCCCAGATTTCTTTCTTTCTTTTTTCTTTTTTTTTGAAACAGCTTTGCTCTGTCGCCCAGACTGAAGTGCAGTGGCTCAGCCTCCGAAACCCACACTTGCTGGGATTACAAGCTGAGCCACCATGCCCGGCCCTTTTTGTTGTTGTTGTTGTGGTTGTTGTTGTTGTTGTTAAGATGGAGTTTCGCTCTTGTTGCCCAGATTGGAGTACAGTGGTGCAATATTGGTTCACTTCAACCTCTGCCTCCCGGGTTCAAGCCATTCTCCTGCCTCAGCCTCCCGAATAGCTGGGATTTACAGGCATGCGTCACCACTCCCGGCTAATTTTGTATTTTTCGTAGAGACAAGGTTTCTCCATGTTGGTCAGGCTGATCTCAAACTCCCGACCTCAGGTGATCTGTCCGCCTCGGCCTTTCAAAGTGCTGGGATTACAGGCGTGAGCCACCTCACCGGGCCAGCTAATTCTTTTTTTTTTTTTGAGATAGATTCTTGCTCTGTCACCTAAGCTGGAGTGCAGTGGCAGATCTTGGCTCACTGCAACCTCCGCCTCCCGGGTTCAAGTGATTCTCCTGCTTCAGCCTCCCAAGTAGCTGGGATTACAGGCATGTGCCACCACACCCAGCTAATTTTTGTATTTTTAGTAGAGACAGGGTTTTACCATGTTCATTAGCCTGGTCTTGAATTCCTGACCTTGTGATCTGCCTGCCTTGGCATCCCAAAGTGCTGGGATTACAGGCTTGAGCCACCGCACCAGGCCAGCAATTTCTATAAATAGGAATTTAGAGTAACTTACAAAATCACACTAGCCAGAAGGCTTAATTTAGCCTTAATGAATAGGATTCTCTGTTTTCCAATTTCTTAGGTTTGATAGCTAAGCATTTTCTCTCTCTCTCTTTTTTTTTTTTTTTGAGATGGAGTCTTGCTTTGTTGCCCAGTTTGGAGTGCAGTGGGGCGATCTCGGCTCACTGCAAGCTCCGCCTCCTGGGTTCATGCCATTCTCCTGCCTCAGCCTCCCGAGTAGCTGGGACTACAGGCGTCCACCACCACATCCAGTTAATTTTTTGTATTTTTAGTAGAAATGGGGTTTCACTCTGTTAGCCAGGATGGTCTCCATCTCCTGACCTCGTGATCCACCAGCCTTGGACTCCCAAAGTGTTGGGATTACAGGCCTGAGCCACCGCGCCTGGCCCCAGATTTCTTACTGTATTGTGCAGTTCAACCTCCAGGTCAGTAGGTGATGCTTACGCATAAAGGTCAGCTGCAGCTGTTTCAAACGGGTATATACTTGATTCTTGTTTAATGGGAGAAGTTCTGTTGACTCGGGCAATGGGCTGATGTGTGGAATGCGCAGTGGTCTGAGCTCTGTGCTTAGTTCTGGAGTGGGGACCAAGATGGGTGGGATAGACTAAGCAAGCTCTCCTACAGTTCTCCCAATGGCAGGCAGAAGTATTAGCTCTGAGGCAGGGTCTGGTGGGCAGCTGCCAAGTGCCTGGAGATGTGCCTAGGCATAGAGTCTGGAAACGTCCACTGTCCCAAGTTCTCTGCACAGGAAGTGGGGGAAGCTTAAATTCCTAATCTAAAAGAATTGTTGCTTCAAATGCCTGGAAATATGTCTGGGCATCGAGTGAAGAGAGCTTTGCTCTACGAAGATCTCTGCAGGGAGGAGCAGGTCAGGCTTGTAATTTAGACAATCAGGTGTGCCAAATGCCTGGCAATATGCCCCGGCAAGGTGGAGAGAAACCACTGCTGCCACAAAGTTTTCCTGGGGAACGTAGGGGTAGCTCAAACTCCTAATCTGGGGGAGCAGGTGCACCTTGAGTTGGGTGATATGTCTGGGGAAAGAGCAGAGAAACTGCAGCCACAACAAGGTCTTTGCATGGGAGGAAGAGGTGGCTTAAACTCCTAGTCCATTGGGGCAGGTGTGTTAAATGGCTGGAATTACATCCAGGTGTGGAGTGGAGGACGTGCCACTACACCAAGTTCTTTGTGTGGAAAGGGAGTTCTTTGTGTGCTCAAGCTCCAATTTTAAGGGGGCAGGTGCATCAAAAGCCTGGAGATAGGATATTCAACCTTTAATCTTATTTTGTAGTTTCTAAACAGATAAGCAACAGTTATAAATTCTGTATCGTGATAATGCCAATAGATGGATATCTTCTGCAACTCTTCATTATCTATTTTTCTCCTTGTTTTTCATCAATTCTTGTATTTTTGCATTCCTGGTTGTTTTTTAATCAAGTGCTGAACATTGTGCATGGAAAATTATAGTTAATTTGATATGGGATAATGCTTTCTTCCCCAAAAGAAGATTTATTTTTGCACTGACAGATGGTTTGTGTGCATGCAGAGGTAGATCATCTGATTTCACTCGGGTTTGGGGTTGTATTTGATTTTTTAGTGAGGGCTGATCCATTTTTAGTTTACTCTTACTTGTAGGTTGTGTCTTTCAGCAGTACCAATAGAAACCCTGGAATATTTATCAAAGCCACTATGCTTTGGCAGATTAATTTTTGCCCCATCAGTCCAACGAAACTGCCGAAAGCTCTACTCAGGTTTTCAGCCCCAGTTTCTGCTTTTAAATCAGCTAATACTTTAAGGGGATAGTGGTGTCAAATAATATATTTATCTCATAAAATGTTCTGCTCTGTGAAATCTTGGCCCCTCAAGTCTTAGTTGTCTTTGGCAGCTATGTGATACCTTCTAACAAATGTTTAGATTTTGTCCAGCTTTTCTAATTATTGTAGGTAGGAGTACTGGCGTAAAACCAGTTCGAAATTTTTGCAAGCACAGCACATAATATATGATCTGGTTTGACTCTGTGTCCCCACCCAAAACTCACCTTGAATTGTAATAACCTCCATGTGTCAAGGGCAGGACCAGGAGGAGGTAATTGGATCATGAGGGCAGTTTCCCTATGCTGTTGTTGTGATAATGAGTGAATCTCACAAGATCTGATGGTTTTATAAGCATCTGGCATTCCCCCTGCTTGTACTCACTCCGCCTTGCTGCCTTGTGAAGAAGGTACCTGCTTCTCCTTTGCCTTCTGCCATGATTGTATTAATAACTTTCCTCAGGTCTCCCTAGCAATGCAGAACTCTGAGTCAACTAAACCTCTTTCCTTTATAAATTACCCCGTCGCAGGTATTTCTTCATAGTAGTGTGAGAACAGACTAATACAATATACTATTGAGTTATCACTGTATATCTTACAGTTTGATACAATACAGAATAATTTATTTTTAGCCATGACATATGTAACTATAAATATGAATGTGTATTTTTCTTTGTCTGTTTATCATTGTAACTAGTTCCAGGGTTCTTTTTTAGGGAGCAACTTCCTTTGCTTAAAAAAAAAAAAAAGGCCGGGCGTGGTGGCTCAAGCCTGTAATCCCAGCACTTTGGGAGGCTGAGAAGGGCAGATCACGAGGTCAGGAGATCGAGACCATCCTGGCTAACACAGTGAAACCCCGTCTCTACTAAAAATACAAAAACTAGCTGGGCGAGGTGGCGGGCGCCTTTAGTCTCAGCTACTCGGGAGGCTGAGGCAGGGGAATGGCGTAAACCCGAGAGGCGGAGCTTGCAGTGAGCTGAGATCCGGCCACTGCACTCCAGTCGGGGCGACAGAGCAAGACTCCGCCTCAAAAAAAAAAAAAAAAGGGGGGGCGGAGCAAGATGGCCGAATAGGAACAGCTTCAGTCTCCATCTCCCAGCGCGAGCGACACAGAAGACCGGCGATTTCTGCATTTTCAACTGAGGTACTGGGGTCATCTCACTCGGGAGTGCCGGACAATCGGTGCTGGTCAGCTGCTGCAGCCCGACCAGCGAGAGCTGAAGCAGGGCGAGGCATCGCCTCACCTGGGAAGCGCGAGGGGGAAGGGAGTCCCTTTTCCTAGCCAGGGGAACTGAGACACACAACACCTGGAAAATCGGGTAACTCCCACCCCAATACTGCGCTGTAACACCGGCACACCGGAGATTGTATCCCACACCTGGCCGGGAGGGTCCCACGCCCACGGAGCCTCTCTCCTTGCTAACACAGCAGTCTGCGGCAATCTAACCGCAAGGCAGCAGCGAGGCTGGGGGAGGGGCGCCCGCCATCGCTGAGGCTTAAGTAGGTAACTAAAGCCGCTGGGAAGCTGGAACTGGGTGGAGCTCACAGCAGCTCAAGGAAACCTGCCTGTCTCTGTAGACTGCGCCTCTGGGGACAGGGCTCAGCTAAAGGAGTAGAAGCCTGTGAAACGCGAACGACTCTGTCTGACAGCTTTGAAGAGAGCAGTGGATCTCCCAACACGGAGGTTGAGATCTGAGAAGGGGCAGTCTGCCTGCTCAAGTGGGTCACTGACCCCTGAGTAGCCTAACTGGGAGACATCCCCCACTAGGGGCAGTCTGACACCCCACACCTCACAGGGTGGAGTACACCCCTGAGAGGAAGCTTCCAAAGCAAGAATCAGACAGGTGCACTCGCTGTTCAGCAATATTCTATCTTCTGCAACCTCTGCTGCTGATACCCAGGCAAACAGGGTCTGGAGTGGACCTCAAGCAATCTCCAACAGACCTATAGCTGAGGGTCCTGACAGTCAGAAGGAAACCTATCAAAAAGGAAGGACACCTATATCAAAACCCCATCAGTACGTCACCATCATCAAAGACCAGTGACAGATAAAACCACAAAGATGGGGAAAAAGCAGGGCAGAAAAGCTGGAAATTCAAAAAATAAGAGCGCATCTCCTCCTGCAAAGGAGCACAGCCCATCGCCAGCAACGGATCAAAGCTGGTCAGAGAATGACTTTGATGAGATGAGAGAAGAAGGCTTCAGTCCATCAAACCTCTCAGAGCTAAAAGAGGAATTACGTACCCAGCGCAAAGAAACTAAAAATCTTGAAAAAAAAGTGGAAGAATTGACAGCTAGACTAATTAATGCAGAGAAGGTCATAAACAAAATGACAGAGATGAAAACCATGACACAAGAAATACGTGACAAATGCACAAGCTTCAGTAACCGACTCGATCAACTGGAAGAAAGAGTATCAGCGATTGAGGATCAAATGAATGAAATGAAGCGAGAAGAGAAACCAAAAGAAAAAAGAAGAAAAAGAAATGAACAAAGCCTGCAAGAAGTATGGGATTATGTCAAAAGACCAAATCTACGTCTGATTGGGGTGCCTGAAAGTGAGGGGGAAAATGGAACCAAATTGGAAAACACTCTACAGGATATCATCCAGGAGAACTTCCCCAACCTAGCAGGGCAGGCCAACATTCAAATTCAGGAAATACAGAGAACGCCACAAAGATACTCCTCCAGAAGAGCAACTCCAAGACACATAATTGCCAGATTCACCAAAGTTGAAATGAAGGAAAAAATCTTAAGGGCAGCCAGAGAGAAAGGTCGGGTTACCCACAAAGGGAAGCCCATCAGACTGACAGCAGATCTCTCGGCAGAAACTCTACAAGCCAGAAGAGAGTGGGGGCCAATATTCAACGTTCTTAAAGAAAAGAATTTTAAACCCAGAATTTCATATCCAGCCAAACTAAGTTTCATAAGTGAAGGAGAAATAAAATTCTTTACAGATAAGCAAATGCTTAGAGATTTTGTCACCACCAGGCCTGCCTTACAAGAGACCCTGAAGGAAGCCCTAAACATGGAAAGGAACAACCGGTACCAGCCACTGCAAAAACATGCCAAAAAGTAAAGACCATCGAGCCTAGGAAGAAACGGCATCAACTAATGAGCAAAATAACCAGTTAATATCATAATGGCAGGATCAAGATCACACATAACAATATTAACCTTAAATGTAAATGGACTAAATGCTCCAATTAAAAGACACAGACTGGCAAACTGGATAAAGAGTCAAGACCCATCAGTCTGCTGTCTTCAGGAGACCCATCTCACATGCAGAGACATACATAGGCTCAAAATAAAAGGATGGAGGAAGATCTACCAAGCAAATGGAGAACAAAAAAAAGCAGGGGTTGCAATCCTAGTCTCTGATAAAACAGACTTTAAACCATCAAAGATCAAAAGAGACAAAGAAGGCCATTACATAATGGTAAAGGGATCAATCCAACAGGAAGAGCTAACTATCCTAAATATATATGCACCTAATACAGGAGCACCCAGATTCATAAAGCAAGTCCTTAGAGACTTACAAAGAGACTTAGACTCCCATACAATAATAATGGGAGACTTCAACACTCCACTGTCAACATTAGACAGATCAACGAGACAGAAAGTTAACAAGGATATCCAGGAATTGAACTCATCTCTGCACCAAGCGGACCTAATAGACATCTATAGAACTCTCCACCCCAAGTCAACAGAATATACATTCTTCTCAGCACCACATCACACTTATTCCAAAATTGACCACATAATTGGAAGTAAAGCACTCCTCAGCAAATGTAAAAGAACAGAAATTATAACAAACTGTCTCTCTGACCACAGTGCAATCAAACTAGAACTCAGGACTAAGAAACTCAATCAAAACCGCTCAACTACATGGAAACTGAACAACCTGCTCCTGAATGACTACTGGGTACATAACGAAATGAAAGCAGAAATAAAGATGTTCTTTGAATCCAATGAGAACAAAGATACAACATACCAGAATCTCTGGGACACATTTAAAGCAGTATGTAGAGGGAAATTTATAGCACTAAATGCCCACAAGAGAAAGCAGGAAAGATCTAAAATTGACACTCTAACATCACAATTAAAAGAACTAGAGAGGCAAGAGCAAACACATTCAAAAGC